>NC_069502.1:13669141-13841641 GCF_027579735.1 Bombina bombina | reverse complement strand
GAGATAGAGAGAGGATGTGTGTGTGTGTGTGAGATAGAGAGAGGATGTGTGTGTGTGTGTGTGAGATAGAGAGAGGATTTGTGTGTGTGTGAGATAGAGAGAGGATTTGTGTGTGTGTGTGTGAGTGTGTGTGAGATAGAGAGAGGATGTGTGTGTGTGTGTGTGAGTGTGTGTGAGATAGAGAGAGGCTGTGTGTGTGCGTGAGAGAGAGAGGATGTTCGTGTGTGTGTGAGATAGAGAGAGGATGTGTGTGTGTGCGTGAGATAGAGAGAGGATGTGTGCGTTTGCGAGAGAGAGGATGTGTGTGTGTGCATGAGAGAGAGAGGATGTGTGTGTGTGCGTGAGATAGAGAGAGGATGTGTGTGTGTGTGTGTGTGTGTGTGTGCGTGTGTGTGAGATAGAGAGGATGTGTGTGTGTGTGTGAGATAGAGAGGATGTGTGTGTGTGTGAGATAGAGAGAGGATGTGTGTGTGTGTGCGTGAGATAGAGAGAGGATTTGTGTGTGCGTGCGTGAGATAGAGAGAGGATGTGTGTGTGAGATAGAGGATGTGTGTGTGTGTGTGTGAGATAGAGAGAGGATGTGTGTGTGTGTGTGAGCGTGAGATAGAGAGAGGATTTGTGTGTGCGTGCGTGAGATAGAGAGAGGATGTGTGTGTGAGATAGAGAGAGGATGTGTGTGTGTGTGTGTGTGTGTGCGTGAGATAGAGAGAGGATGTGTGAGTGTGCGTGAGATAGAGAGAGGATGTGTGTGTGTGTGTGTGTGTGTGTGCGTGAGATAGAGAGAGGATGTGTGAGTGTGTGTGAGATAGAGAGAGGATGTGTGTGTGTGCGTGACATAGAGAGAGGATGTGTGTGTGTGCGTGAGATAGAGAGAGGATGTTTGTGTGTGCGTGAGATAGAGAGAGGATGTGTGTGTGTGCGTGACATAGAGAGAGGATGTGTGTGTGAGAGAGAGAGAGAGGATGTGTGTGCGTGACATAGAGAGGATGTGTGTGTGTGCGTGACATAGAGAGAGGATGTGTGTGTGTGCGTGACATAGAGAGAGGATGTGTGTGTGTGCGTGAGATAGAGAGAGGATGTGTGTGTGTGAGATAGAGAGAGGAAGTGTGTGTGTGCGTGAGATAGAGAGAGGATGTGTGTGTGTGCGTGAGATAGAGAGAGGATGTGTGTGTGTGCGTGAGATAGAGAGAGGCTGTGTGTGTGTGTGAGAGAGAGAGAGAGAGAGAGAGAGGATGTGTGTGTGTGTGTGTGAGATAGAGAGAGGATGTGTGTGTGTGTGTGCGTGACATAGAGAGAGGATGTGTGTGTGTGCGTGAGATAGAGAGAGGATGTGTGTGTGTGCATGAGATAGAGAGGATGTGTGTGTGTGAGATAGAGAGAGGATGTGTGTGTGTGCGTGAGATAGAGAGAGGATGTGTGTGTGTGTGCGTGAGATAGAGGTAGGATGTGTGTGTGTGCGTGAGATAGAGAGAGGATGTGTGTGTGTGTGAGATAGAGAGAGGATGTGTGTGTGTATGTGTGTGCGTGAGATAGAGAGAGGATGTGTGTGTGTGTGTGAGATAGAGAGAGGATGTGTGAGTGTGTGTGAGATAGAGAGAGGATGTGTGTGTGTGTGTGAGAGAGAGAGGATGTGTGTGTGTGAGATAGAGAGAGGATGTGTGTGTGTGTGTGCGTGAGATAGAGAGAGGATGTGTGTGTGTGCGTGAGATAGAGAGAGGATGTGTGTGTGTGCGTGAGAGAGAGAGGATGTTTGTGTGTGTGTGAGATAGAGAGAGAATGTGTGTGTGTGAGATAGAGAGAGGATGTGTGTGTGTGTGTGTGTGTGCGTGAGATAGAGAGAGGATGTGTGTGTGTGCGTGAGATAGAGAGAGGATGTGTGTGTGTGTGTGTGTGTGTGCGTGAGATAGAGAGAGGATGTGAGTGTGTGTGAGATAGAGAGGTTGTGTGTGTGTGTGAGAGAGAGAGAGGATGTGTGTGTGTGTGAGATAGAGAGAGGATGTGTGTGTGTGCGTGAGATAGAGAGAGGATGTGTGTGTGTGCGTGAGATAGAGAGAGGATGTGTGTGTGTGTGTGTGAGATAGAGAGAGGATGTGTGTGTGTGTGTGTGTGTGTGTGTGCGTGAGATAGAGAGAGGCTGTGTGTGTGTGTGTGTGTGTGTGAGATAGAGAGAGGATGTGTGTGTGTGTGTGTGTGCGTGAGATAGAGAGAGGCTGTGTGTGTGTGTGCGTGAGATAAAGAGAGGATGTGTGTGTGTGCGTGAGATAAAGAGAGGATGTGTGTGTGTGCGTGAGATAGAGAGAGGATGTCTGTGTGTGTGCCTGAGATAGAGAGAGGATGTGTGTGGGTGTGTGTGAGATAGAGAGAGGATGTGTGTGTGTGTGTGTGAGATAGAGAGAGGATGTGTGTGTGTGTGTGTGAGATAGAGAGAGGATGTGTGTGTGTGCGTGAGATAGAGAGAGGATGTGTGTGTGTGCGTGAGATAGAGAGAGGATGTGTGTGTGTGTGTGAGATAGAGAGAGGATGTGTGTGTGTGTGTGTGAGATAGAGAGAGGATGTGTGTGTGTGTGTGTGTGTGTGCATGAGATAAAGAGAGGATGTGTGTGTGTGCGTGAGATAGAGAGAGGATGTCTGTGTGTGTGCCTGAGATAGAGAGAGGATGTGTGTGTGTGTGTGTGTGAGATAGAGAGAGGATGTGTGTGTGTATGTGTGTGCGTGAGATAGAGAGAGGCTGTGTGTGTGTGTGTGTGTGTGTGTGTGTGTGCATGAGATAAAGAGAGGATGTGTGTGTGTGCGTGAGATAGAGAGAGGATGTCTGTGTGTGTGCCTGAGATAGAGAGAGGATGTGTGTGTGTGTGTGTGTGAGATAGAGAGAGGATGTGTGTGTGTGTGTGTGAGATAGAGAGAGGATGTGTGTGTGTGTGTGTGTGAGATAGAGAGAGGATGTGTGTGTGTGCGTGAGATAGAGAGAGGATGTGTGTGTGTGCGTGAGATAGAGAGAGGATGTGTGTGTGTGTGTGAGATAGAGAGAGGATGTGTGTGTGTGTGTGTGAGATAGAGAGAGGATGTGTGTGTGTGTGTGTGTGTGTGTGCGTGAGATAGAGAGAGGATGTGTGTGTGTGCGTGAGATAGAGAGAGGATGTGTGTGCGTGAGAGAGATAGAGGATGTGTGTGTGTGTGTGAGATAGAGAGAGAATGTGTGTGTGTGTGTGAGATAGAGGATGTGTGTGTGTGCGTGAGAGAGATAGAGGATGTGTGTGTGTGTGTGAGATAGAGAGAGGATGTGTGTGTGTGCGTGAGATAGAGAGAGGATGTGTGTGTGTGTGAGGTAGAGAGAGGATGTGTGTGTGTGTGCGTGAGATAGAGAGGATGTGTGTGCGTGAGATAGAGAGAGGATGTGTGTGTGTGTGTGAGATAGAGAGAGGATGTGTGTGTGTGTGTGTGTGTGCGTGAGGTAGAGAGAGGATGTGTGTGTGTGCGTGAGATAGAGAGAGGATGTGTGTGTGAGATAGAGAGAGGATGTGTGTGTGCGTGAGAGAGATAGAGGATGTGTGTGTGTGTGTGAGATAGAGAGAGGATGTGTGTGTGTGTGTGTGTGTGCGTGAGGTAGAGAGAGGATGTGTGTGTGTGCGTGAGATAGAGAGAGGATGTGTGTGTGTGCGTGAGATAGAGAGAGGATTTGTGTGTGTGTGTGTGTGTGTGTGTGTGTGCGTGAGATAGAGAGAGGATTTGTGTGTGTGTGCGTGAGATAGAGAGAGGATTTGTGTGTGTGTGCGTGAGATAGAGAGAGGATTTGTGTGTGTGCGTGAGAGAGATAGAGGATGTGTGTGTGTGTGTGAGATAGAGAGAGCATGTGTGTGTGTGTGTGTGTGTGTGCGTGAGATAGAGAGAGCATGTGTGTGTGTGTGTGTGTGTGCGTGAGATAGAGAGAGGATTTGTGTGTGTGTGCGTGAGATAGAGGATTTGTGTGTGTGTGCGTGAGATAGAGAGAGGATTTGTGTGTGTGCGTGAGAGAGATAGAGGATGTGTGTGTGTGTGTGAGATAGAGAGAGCATGTGTGTGTGTGTGTGTGTGCGTGAGATAGAGAGAGGATTTGTGTGTGTGTGCGTGAGATAGAGAGAGGATTTGTGTGTGTGTGCGTGAGATAGAGAGAGGATGTGTGTGTGTGTGAGAGAGAGAGAGAGAGAGAGAGAGGATGTGTGTGTGTGTGCGTGAGATAGAGAGAGGATGTGTGTGTGTGTGCGTGAGAGAGAGAGGATGTGTGTGTGTGCGTGAGATAGAGAGAGGATGTGTGTGTGTGCGTGAGATTGAGAGAGGATGTGTGTGTGTGTGTGTGAGAGAGAGAGGCTGTGTGTGTGCGTGAGAGAGAGAGAGGCTGTGTGTGTGCGTGAGAGAGAGAGGCTGTGTGTGTGCGTGAGAGAGAGAGGCTGTGTGTGTGCGTGAGAGAGAGAGGCTGTGTGTGTGCGTGAGAGAGAGAGGCTGTGTGTGTGCATGAGAGAGAGAGGCTGTGTGTGTGCGTGAGATAGAGAGGATGTGTGTGTGTGCGTGAGATAGACAGATGATGTGTGTGTGTGCGTGAGATAGAGAGAGGATGTGTGTGTGTGTGTGTGTGTGTGTGAGATAGAGAGAGGATGTGTGTGTGTGTGTGTGAGATAGAGAGGCTGTCAGTGTGTGTGTGAGATAGAGAGAGGATGTGTGTGTGTGCGTGAGAGAGAGAGGCTGTGTGTGTGCGTGAGAGAGAGAGGCTGTGTGTGTGCATGAGAGAGAGAGGCTGTGTGTGTGCGTGAGATAGAGAGGATGTGTGTGTGTGCGTGAGATAGAGAGATGATGTGTGTGTGTGCGTGAGATAGAGAGAGGATGTGTGTGTGTGCGTGAGATAGAGAGAGGATGTGTGTGTGTGTGTGAGATAGAGAGGCTGTCAGTGTGTGTGTGAGATAGAGAGAGGATGTGTGTGTGTGTGTGAGATAGAGAGGCTGTCAGTGTGTGTGTGAGATAGAGAGAGGATGTGTGTGTGTGCGTGAGATAGAGAGAGGATGTGTGTGTGTGTGCGTGAGAGAGAGAAGCTGTCAGTGTGTGTGCGTGAGAGAGAGAGGATGCGTGTGTGTGCGTGAGAGAGAGAGAGGATGTGTGTGTGTGCGTGAGAGAGAGGCTGTGTGTGTGTTAAAGAGAGAGGCTGTGTGTGTGTGTGTGTTAGAGAGGCTGTGTGTGAGACAGAGAGACTGTGTATGTGTATAACAGATTGAGGATTGCAGAGGTAACATCCCTTCCTGAGATGCTCGGGCAGTGTCGTGGTTTGAGCGGCTACGGCACAGCACAAGTAACCGGCCTCTTGGAACTAATTTCAGACTGTTTTATTGCACATGGTTACAAGAGCACTCTATAGTTTTTCATTGTAAATGACCTGTTTCATACCGGCAATAGGACTATCAGGAACCAAGGGGGCAGGGCTGTTTTTTAAAAAAAAATATTAAGGATTTAGGAATATGCAGATAATACATACAATGAAGTAACATGAACTGAAAAAAATACAATGTACAAGGTTGCTTGCTTTATGAATTATTACAGTAAGTCCAATAGTCCATATGGGCAAATATTCTTGGGTATCACATTAAACTTTAATCGAACTAGCAGGGAGAGAGTCCAGAAATGAAGCTGTCCCAAAAGACAAATTATAATGATGGGCAACCCCCAAGACATACACAAATGTATGAACAATGTAATAAGTAATGCTATGTTAAAGTTTAAATAATCATGAAATGAAAATGAGTAGACGTGAGACGCTAACAAATTTGTTTTGTTTTGCTTTTATTAGTTAAATAAATAATTTATTTCATGTAATTGGCAAGAGTCCATGAGCTAGTAACATATGGGATATACAATCCTACCAGGAGGGGCAAAGTTTCCCAAACCTCAAAATGCCTATAAATACACCCCTCACCACACCCACAATTCAGTTTTACAAACTTTGCCTCCTATGGAGGTGGTGAAGTAAGTTTGTGCTAAGATTTCTAGGTTGATATGCGCTTCTCAGCTTTTTTGAAGCCCGATTCCTCTCAGAGTACAGCGAATGTCAGAGGGACGTGAAGGGAGTATCACCTATTGAATGCAATGATTTTCCTAACGGGGGTCTATTTCATAGGTTCTCTGTTATCAGTCGTAGAGATTCATCTCCTACCTCCCTTTTCAGATCGACGATATACTCTCAATTTACCATTACCTCTACTAATAACTGTTCCAATACTGGTTTGGCTATCTGCTATATGTGGATGGGTGTCTTTGGCAAGTATGTTTTCATTTACTTAAGACACCCCAGCTATGGTTTGGCACTTTATGCATTTATATAACGTTCTAAATATATGTATTGTACTTGCCATGAGTCAGGTTCATGTTTTTCCTTGTGCAGACTGTCAGTTTCATATTTGGGGAAAGTAAACATATTAAGAAATATTTTTTCTTACCTGGGGTTTAGTCTTTTGCAAATTGACTACTTTTTCTTGAAAATTGCGGGCAGTACTAAGCCCACGGGTGCGCCAAATGCTAGACTTTATTGCGTCATTTTTGGCACGAGAATATTTTTGCAGCGAAAGTACGTCCGTTGACGCAAGTTAGTCATTTCTGGTGTCGTAATTGACGCGGAGTATTACACATGGCTGCGTAGTAAGTGACGCGATCGTGTCATTTCCGGATGTTGTAGGCTCCAAAAAACATTTCTGTTACGTTGTGCGTCATACTTGGCGCCAAATTTTTTCATTAATTTAATACCCAATTGCTGTTTGCCTCTTGCCTTTTTCTATGTCAGAGGGCTATGCTATTTGCATTTTTTTCCCATTCCTGAAACTGTCATATAAGGAAATTGATAATTTTGCTTTATGTTGTTTTTTATTTTACATTTTGCAAGATGTCTCAATCTGATCCTGCCTCAGAAGTATCTGCTGGAACTTTGCTGCCTGACATCGGTTCAACCAAAGCTAAGTGCATTTGTTGTAAAATTGTGGATATTATATCTCCGAATGTCAGTTGTAATAGTTGTCATGATAAACTTTTACATGAAGATAGTGTGTCCATCAGTAATAGTACATTGCCAGTTGCAGTTCCTTCAACTTCTAATGTGCATGATATACCTATGAATTTTAAAGAATTTGTTACTGATTCTATTCAGAAGGCTTTGTCTGCATTTCCGCCTTCTTGTAAACGTAAAAGGTCTTTTAAAACTTCTCCTAAAGTTGATGAAATTTCAAATGATCGACAACTTAATGATTTATCCTTCTCTGATGAGGATCTATCTGATTCAGAAGATCCTTCCTCAGATATTGACACTGACAAATGTACTTATTTATTTAAAAACATAATTTATGCTTACCTGATAAATTTATTTCTCTTGTGGTGTATCCAGTCCACGGATCATCCATTACTTGTGGGATATTCTCCTTCCCAACAGGAAGTTGCAAGAGGATCACCCACAGCAGAGCTGCTATATAGCTCCTCTCCTAACTGCCATATCCAGTCATTCGACCGAAACTAGCCGAGAAAGGAGAAACCATATGGTGCAGTGGTGACTGTAGTTTAAAATTTAGACCTGCCTTAAAAGGACAGGGCGGGCCGTGGACTGGATACACCACAAGAGAAATAAATTTATCAGGTAAGCATAAATTATGTTTTCTCTTGTTAGGTGTATCCAGTCCACGGATCATCCATTACTTGTGGGATACCAATACCAAAGCTAAAGTACACGGATGAAGGGAGGGACAAGGCAGGTACTTAAACGGAAGGGACCACTGCCTATAGAACCTTTCTCCCAAAAATAGCCTCCGAAGAAGCAAAAGTATCAAATTTGTAAAATTTTGAAAAGGTAGGAAGCGAAGACCAAGTCGCCGCTTTGCAAATCTGTTCAATAGAAGCCTCATTTTTAAAGGCCCAGGTGGAAGCCACAGCTCTAGTAGAATGAGCTGTAATCTTTTCAGGGGGCTGCTGTCCAGCAGTCTCATAGGCTAAGTGTATTACGCTCCGAAGCCAAAAAGAAAGAGAGGTTGCCAAAGCCTTTTGACCTCTCCTCTGTCCAGAGTAAACAACAAACAGGGAAGATGTTTGACGAAAATCTTTAGTCGCTTGTAAGTAAAACTTTAAAGCACGGACTACGTCGAAATTATGTAAAAGACGTTCCTTCTTTGAAGAAGGATTAGGACACAATGATGGAACAACAATCTCTTGATTGATATTCTTGTTGGAAACTACCTTAGGTAAAAACCCAGGTTTTGTACGCAGAACTACTTTATCTGTATGGAAAATCAGATAAGGAGAATCACATTGTAAAGCTGATAACTCAGAGACTCTACGAGCCGAGGAAATAGCCATCAAAAACAGAACTTTCCAAGATAAAAGTTTGATATCAATGGAATGAAGGGGTTCAAACGGAACTCCTTGAAGAACCTTAAGAACCAAGTTTAAGCTCCATGGAGGAGCAACAGGTTTAAACACAGGCTTAATTCTAACCAAAGCCTGACAAAATGCCTGGACGTCTGGAACCTCTGCCAGACGCTTGTGCAAAAGGATAGACAGAGCAGAAATCTGTCCCTTTAAAGAACTAGCTGATAATCCTTTATCCAAACCCTCTTGGAGAAAGGACAATATCCTAGGAATCCTAACCTTACTCCATGAGTAATTCTTGGATTCACACCAATGAAGATATTTGCGCCATATCTTATGGTAGATTTTCCTGGTTACAGGCTTTCGTGCCTGTATTAAGGTATCAATGACTGACTCAGAGAAGCCACGCCTTGATAAAATCAAGCGTTCAATCTCCAGGCAGTCAGTCTCAGAGAAATTAGATTTGGATGATTGAAAGGACCTTGTAGTAGAAGGTCTTGTCTCAGAGGCAGAGGCCAAGGTGGAAAGGATGACATGTCCACCAGGTCTGCATACCAGGTCCTGCGTGGCCACGCAGGCGCAATCAAGATCACCGATGCTCTCTCCTGTTTGATTTTGGCAATCAGTCGAGGGAGCAGAGGAAACGGTGGAAACACATAAGCCAGGTTGAAGAACCAAGGCGCTGCTAGAGCATCTATCAGCGTCGCTTCTAGGTCCCTGGACCTGGATCCGTAACAAGGAAGCTTGGCGTTCTGGCGAGACGCCATGAGATCCAATTCTGGTGTGCCCCAACGATGAACCAATTGAGCAAACACCTCCGGATGGAGTTCCCACTCCCCCGGATGAAAAGTCTGACGACTTAGAAAATCCGCCTCCCAGTTCTCTACACCTGGGATATGGATCGCTGATAGATGGCAAGAGTGAGTCTCTGCCCAGCGAATTATCTTGGAGACTTCTAACATCGCTAGGGAGCTCCTGGTCCCCCCTTGATGGTTGATGTAAGCCACAGTCGTGATGTTGTCCGACTGAAATCTGATGAACCTAAGGATTGCTAACTGAGGCCAAGCTAGAAGAGCATTGAATATTGCTCTTAACTCCAGAATATTTATTGGGAGGAGTTTCTCCTCCTGAGTCCACGATCCCTGAGCCTTCAGGGAATTCCAGACTGCACCCCAACCTAGAAGGCTGGCATCTGTTGTTACAATTGTCCAATCTGGCCTGCGAAAGGTCATACCTTTGGACAGATGGACCCGAGATAGCCACCAGAGAAAAGAATCTCTGGTCTCTTGATCCAGATTTAGCAGAGGGGACAAATCTGTGTAATCCCCATTCCACTGACTGAGCATGCATAATTGCAGCGGTCTGAGATGTAGGCGCGCAAATGGCACTATGTCCATCGCTGCTACCATTAAGCTGATCACTTCCATGCACTGAGCCACCGAAGGGTGCGGAATGTAGTGAAGAACACGGCAGGAATTTAGAAGCTTTGATAACCTGGACTCCGTCAGGTAAATTTTCATTTCTACAGAATCTATGAGAGTTCCTAGGAAGGAAACCCTTGTGAGGGGTGATAGATAACTCTTTCCCTCGTTCACTTTCCACCCATGCGACCTCAGAAATGCCAACACTATGTCCGTATGAGATTTGGCAATTTGGAAGTTTGACGCCTGTATCAGGATGTCGTCTAGATAAGGGGCCACTGCTATGCCCCGTGGTCTTAGGACCGCCAGAAGAGACCCCAGAACCTTTGTAAAAATTCTTGGGGCTGTAGCTAACCCGAAGGGAAGAGCCACAAACTGGTAATGCCTGTCTAGAAAGGCAAACCTTAGGAACCGATGATGATCTTTGTGAATCGGTATGTGAAGGTAAGCATCCTTCAAATCCACTGTGGTCATGTACTGACCCTCCTGGATCATAGGTAGGATTGTCCGAATAGTTTCCATTTTGAACGATGGAACTCTGAGGAATTTGTTTAAGATCTTTAGATCCAAAATTGGTCTGAAGGTTCCCTCTTTTTTGGGAACCACAAACAGATTTGAATAAAATCCCTGTCCTTGTTCCATCTGTGGAACTGGATGGATCACTCCCATTATTAGGAGGTCTTGCACACAGCGTAAGAATGCCTCTTTCTTTATCTGGTTTACAGATAATCTCGAAAGGTGAAATCTCCCTTGTGGGGGGGAAGCTTTGAAGTCCAGAAGATATCCCTGAGATATGATCTCCAACGCCCAGGGATCCTGAACATCTCTTGCCCACGCCTGGGCGAAGAGAGAAAGTCTGCCCCCTACTAGATCCGTTGCCGGATAGGGGGCCATTCCTTCATGCTGTCTTAGAGGCAGCAGCAGGCTTTCTGGCCTGCTTGCCTTTGCTCCAGGCCTGGTTAGATTTCCAGGCCGGCTTGGATTGCGCAAAATTTCCCTCTTGTTTTGTAGCAGAGGAAGTTGATGCTGCACCTGCCTTGAAGTTTCGAAAGGCACGAAAATTAGACTGTTTGGCCCTTGATTTGGCCCTGTCCTGAGGAAGGGTATGACCCTTACCTCCAGTAATGTCAGCAATAATTTCCTTCAAACCAGGCCCGAATAGGGTCTGCCCCTTGAAGGGAATGTTAAGTAATTTAGACTTTGAAGTCACGTCAGCTGACCAAGATTTAAGCCATAGCGCCCTACGCGCCTGGATGGCGAATCCAGAATTCTTAGCCGTTAGTTTAGTCAAATGAACAATGGCATCAGAAACAAAAGAATTAGCTAGCTTAAGTGTTCTAAGCTTGTCAAGTATTTCAGTCAATGGAGTAGCTGTCTGAAAGGCCTCTTCCAGAGACTCAAACCAGAACGCCGCAGCAGCAGTGACAGGAGCAATGCATGCAAGGGGCTGCAGGATAAAACCTTGTTGAATAAACATTTTCTTAAGGTAACCTTCTAATTTTTTATCCATTGGATCTGAAAAAGCACAACTGTCCTCGACAGGGATAGTGGTACGCTTTGCTAAAGTAGAGACTGCTCCCTCCACCTTAGGGACCGTCTGCCATAAGTCCCGTGTGGTGGCGTCTATTGGAAAAAATTTTCTAAAAATAGGAGGGGGGGAAAACGGCACACCGGGTCTGTCCCACTCCTTAGTAATAATTTCTGTAAACCTGTTAGGTATTGGAAAAACGTCAGTACACACCGGCACCGCGTAGTATTTATCCAGTCTACACAATTTCTCTGGCACTGCAATTGTGTCACAGTCATTCAGAGCAGCTAAAACCTCTCCAAGCAACACCCGGAGGTTCTCAAGCTTAAATTTAAAAGTAGACATATCTGAATCAGGTTTCCCCGAGTCAGAGACGTCACCCACAGACTGAAGCTCTTCCTCAGCTTCTGCATATTGTGACGCAGTATCAGACATGGGCCTTAAAACATCTGCGCGCTCTGTATAAAGTCTAACCCCAGAGCTATTGCGCTTTCCTCTGAATTCAGGCAGTCTGGCTAATACCGCTGACAGGGTATTATCCATGATTGCCGCCATGTCCTGCAAAGTAATCGCTATGGGCGTCTTTGATGTACTTGGCGCCATTTTAGCGTGAGTCCCTTGAGCGGGAGTCAAAGGGTCCGACACGTGGGGAGAGTTAGTCAGCATAACTTCCCCTAGTCAGAATCCTCTGGTGATAATTCTTTTAAAGATCAGCTGATCTTTATTGTTTAAAGTGAAATCAATACATTTAGTACACATTCTCCTATGGGGTTCCACCATGGCTTTTAAACATAATGAACAAGGAGTTTACTCTATGTCAGACATGTTTATACAGACTAGCAATGAGACTAGCAAGCTTGGAAAACACTTTAAATTAAGTTAACAAGCAATATAAAAAAACGTTACTGTGCCTTTAAGAGAAACAAATTTTGCCAAAATTTGAAATAACAGTGAAAAAAGGCAGTTAAACTAACAAACTTTTTACAGTGTATGTAACAAGTTAGCAGAGCATTGCACCCACTTGCAAATGGATGATTAACCCCTTAATACAAAAACAGATTAACAAAATGAAAAATATGTTTTTTAAACAGTCATAACAACTGCCACAGCTCCTATTTTGAAGCCTTTTGAGCCCTTCAGAGATGTCCTATAGCATGCAGGGGACTGCTGAGGGAAGCTGAATGTCACAGTTTGTAATTTTAACTGCACCAACTGTAACTTTTATACTATAACAGTGGAAAGCCTCAGGAAACTGTTTCTAGGCAAAAATAAAGCCAGCCATGTGGAAAAAACTAGGCCCCAATAAGTTTTATCACCAAAGCATATATAAAAACGATTAAACATGCCAGCAAACGTTTTATATTGCACATTAATCAGAGTATATACCTCTGATAGCAAGCCTGATACTAGTCGCTATTAAATCACTGTATTTAGGCTTTAACTTACATTAATCCGGTATCAGCAGCATTTTCTAGCAAATTCCATCCCTAGAAAAACTTAACTGCACATACCTTATTGCAGGATACCCTGCACGCCATTCTCCCTCTGAAGTTACCTCACTCCTCAGACATATGTGAGAATAGCAGTGGATCTTAGTTACTTCTGCTAAGATCATAGAAAAAACGCAGGCAGATTCTTCTTCTAAATGCTGCCTGAGATAAAATAGTACACTCCGGTACCATTTAAAAACAATAAACTTTTGATTGAAGAAAAAACTAACTATATTTTACCACTTTCCTCTAACTACCTCCAGCTATGTTGAGAGCTTGCAAGAGAATGACTGGATATGGCAGTTAGGGGAGGAGCTATATAGCAGCTCTGCTGTGGGTGATCCTCTTGCAACTTCCTGTTGGGAAGGAGAATATCCCACAAGTAATGGATGATCCGTGGACTGGATACACCTAACAAGAGAAATAGAGTATATTCATTCTTTGTTAAAAGAAGTGTTAATTACTTTGGATGTTGAGGAAGCCAGTCCTCTTGACATTAAAACTAGTAAACGTTTAAAAGCTGTTTTTTAAACCTCCTGTGGTTACTCCAGAGGTTTTTCCTATTCCTGATGCTATTTCTGATATGATTTCTAAGGAATGGAATAAGCCAGGTACTTCTTTTATTCCTTCTTCAAGGTTTAAAAAATTGTATCCTTTACCAGTAATTTCTATAGAGTTCTGGGAAAAGGTCCCCAAGGTTGATGGAGCTATTTCCACCCTTGCTAAACGTACCACTATTCCTATGGAAGATAGTACTTCCTTTAAGGATCCTTTAGATAGGAAGCTTGAATCTTATCAAAGGAAAGCCTATTTATATTCAGGTCATCTTCTCAGGCCTGCAATTTCTTTGGCTGATGTTGCGGCTGCATCAACTTTTTGGTTGGAAAATTTAGCGCAACAAGAATTGGATTCTGACACATCTAGCATTGTTCGCTTACTGCAATATGCTAATCGTTTTATTTGTGATGCCATTTTTGATATTATCAAAATTGATGTTAGATCCATGTCTTTAGCTATTTTAGCTAGAAGAGCCTTATGGCTCAAATCTTGGAATGCTGATATGATATCTAAGTCTAGATTACTATCACTTTCTTTCCAAGGTAATAATTTATTTGGTTCTCACTTGGATTCAATTATTTCAACTGTTACTGGGGGAAAGGGAGTTTTTTTGCCTCAGGATAAAAAAACCTAAGGGTAAATCTAAGGCTTTGAATCGTTTTCGTTCCTTTTGTCAGAATAAGGAACAAAAATCTAATCCTTCCCCCAAGGAGTCTGTTTCCAATTGGAAACCTTCCTCAAATTGGAATAAATCCAAGTCATTCAAGAAACCAAAGTCAGCCCCTAAATCCGCATGAAGGTGCGGCCCTCATTCCAGCTCAGCTGGTAGGGGGCAGATTACGGTTTTTCAAGGATGTTTGGATAAAGTCTGCCCAAAATCAATGGATTCAGAGCATTGTCTCTCAAGGGTATCGAATAGGATTCAGCGTAAGACCTCCTGTGAAAAGATTTTTTTCTCTCACGTGTCCCAGCAAATCCAGTAAAAGCTCAGGCTTTCCTGAAGTGTGTTTCAGACCTAGAATTATCAGGGGTAATCATGCCGGTTCCTGTTCAGGAACAAGGTTTGGGGTTTTATTCAAATCTATTCATTGTCCCAAAGAAGGAAAATTCATTCATACCAGTTCTGGATCTGAAAATTTTGAATCGTTATGTAAGAGTTCCAACTTTCAAAATGGTGACTATAAGGACTATTCTGCCTTTTGTTCAGCAGGAACATTATATGTCTACAATAGACTTGCAGGATGCTTACCTTCATATTCCGATTCATCCAGATCATTACTCAATTAGACATGCATTACTTAGAAAAGATTTTCCTCTTTACTGTAAATTGCTTTTACTTAGAAGAGATATAAATGAAGAATGCAGCTTGATATTACCAATATATTCTCAATTGATAGTCCCAATATATAGAATAGGTATGAAGTCTTAATATAGTGATAGGCAAAGTTCAGTATCTCAGCATATATTAAACAATATAACAGCAGATCAGAGCCTTCTCTTTAAATTTGACTTGGCTTTATTTTAGCTTTACTTTTTTTATCCTTGTTACTTAAATTTTCCTCTTATTTCCTTATCTTCCTTGAAAATTTCAGAACATAAAAGCTTAAGGTTTATCATCACACAATATTAATCAAATGATATTCAGTTCAAGTTATAGACCCACAGTGTATAAACTGCTATTTGTCAAAAAGTTCAAAACAGTGTTACTTAGCTTTCTGGCAATTTTTTACTGCTGTTTTGGCTCGCTGTTCTCCTTTATCACATACTTTGTGCTTGTCTTCAATTCTACAGCTCTTTGAATAAGGATTGAAAGCCACCTTCAAACTTTATGACAAAATGTTTTGCTCCTACTCCTAATGTTTATTCATGAAGGGGGATTGTCCCTGGAAAAGTATAAAATTTCTGTGCACAGTTTAATAAAGTGTTTATTCTGTTTAACTCACAAATCAGTATTGTCTGATTATTGGGGTAATTTTTCTAATGGTTTGGTGGGTCCAATTTGTGGGAAGCAGTAGTGGCAGACATACCCCATTTGGGTACCAAGGAGGTCCGTAACATTGGTGGCAGCAGTGGGATTTGCTTCCTTGTTACTGGAGCTTCCAAACCACCACCGGGATCAACATTGGATGGAGAGTCGCTATAACAACCTGAAGCAAACTACTCTAAAAGACCTGCTTGATGCGCGAGGGCAGACCATCAGCGGAAAAACAAAAGCTGCCCTGATAGCGGAGCTCACGGAGCGCATAAGAGACCAAGCACAGCTCTGAGAGCAAGGGGTGAGAGATGCCAAGCTAATAGACTATTCGAAGGACATTCAGTGGTGGTTAGCTCTGTACAGCACCACACTCCCACCGGAGTTGATAACCCAGATCATTGCAGATGCGACCCACTTAAGGATGCTGGAAGTCCAATGGGTCAATGGGGAGCTGGCCCCGTAGACAGCAGGAGTAGGAAGAAGTTGCCCTATGTGGCATTTTGTTCCTTCCAGGATGGTCAGGAGGAGATCAACCGATAACTGCAGGTCTTTGAGAGGCATTGCGATCTGCAGAGAATCTATGAGGGGGATAGGGTGACCATCCTCAGCAAGTTGTCCGGTAGAGCCATACATGCTTTTGAAACCATCCCTGCGGAGGATCAAAAGGATTATGAATGGATCAGGGAGAGATTGCTGGCCCAGTACGATTTCAGTCCCATAGGCTCAAGTTCCACAGACTCCGAAAAGCGAGAGGGGCAACCCTATACAGAATTGTGCATCAGATGCTTGGTTCATTGGATGTCAAGCAACCACTTTAGCAGAGGCTAGCCAAATAGTCTTGTTGGAACAGACGCCTCCGGAGGTTCGGGACTGGGTTAGGGACCACAAGCCGCTAACAGTGAATCAGGCAGCGGTCCTAGCAGACCTGTATGTTGATGCTAATGGACACATCGCCCAGAGATCTGTCCCCTACCGAGGACGGTCAGCTCAGCAGTTACCCACCCCTTGACTTCAACAACTCGACCACAAGTACCCACCCAGACCATCTGTCTAGCTCCTTCCCCTCTGCTCAAGTAGATGGGCCCCAGGTGTTTTGGCTGCAACCAAGTGAGGCACATATGGTATAATTGACCCAGGGCTGTCTTGCAGTCCCCCTGGAATCATGTATCATCAGGGCCCCCCAGAGCAGAAGCCCACTGCATGGATAACCAGGATGTCAGCCTGTAGGTCCCGGGGGTGAAGAAGAGTTTGGAACTCTTCATGAGGTTGACCCTGTTCAAGCGCTGGACAACAGACATCACCACCAACAAACCGTGAGGGTGAATGGCCGACCCACCCAGGGGTTACAAGACAGCGGCGCCACCATCACCCTGGTACAGCCTCGATTTGTCACAGCCGAGGAACACACTGGCCGGTCCATCACAATATGGGTAGCCATGGACAAGATTCTGCAAATCTCTACAGCCCACATCTACTTGGATTGGGGAGCCGGCATTCGGGATATGGAGGTTGTAGTGATGCAGAAGTTGCCAGTGGATGTATTGCTTGGTAACGACTTGGGCCATCTCTCCTCCTCATTTCAAGTGGATGGTGTACCAGAAACTTGTCTCGTGACCACTTGACAGCAGGCGAGGTGGGCAGAGCTAGCACTCAATGACGGGACCCAGGTAAGGGCAGACTCTGCTGATCTGAACTCTACACTTTCATCTTTTCCTTGGACCTCGACAGCCCAGTTTGAACTAGACACTCTGACTGACCCATTCCCTGTTAGCCAAGTGTTTTATACTGAATAGCAGTGTCAGTACTTGTTAGCCAAGTGTTTTATACTGAATAGCAGTGTCAGTACTTGCTAGCCAAGTGTTTTATACTGAATAGCAGTGTCAGTACTTGCTAGCCAAGTGTGTTATACTGAATAGCAGTGTCAGTACTTGTTAGCCAAGTGTTTTATACTGAATAGCAGTGTCAGTACTTGTTAGCCAAGTGTTTTATACTGAATAGCAGGGTCAGTACTTGTTAGCCAAGTGTTTTATACTGAATAGCAGTGTCAGTACTTGCTAGCCAAGTGTTTTATACTGAATAGCAGTGTCAGTACTTGCTAGCCAAGTGTTTTATACTGAATAGCAGTGTCAGTACTTGCTAGCCAAGTGTTTTATACTGAATAGCAGTGTCAGTACTTGCTAGCCAAGTGTTTTATACTGAATAGCAGTGTCAGTACTTGCTAGTCAAGGGTTTTATACTGAATAGCAGTGTCAGTACTTGCTAGCCAAGTGTTTTATACTGAATAGCAGTATCAGTGCTTGCTAGCCAAGTGTTTTATACTGAATAGCAGTGTCAGTACTTGTTAGCCAAGTGTTTTATACTGAATAGCAGTGTCAGTACTTGTTGGCCAAGTGTTTTATACTGAATAGCAGTGTCAGTACTTGCTAGCCAAGTGTTTATACTGAATAGCAGTGTCAGTACTTGTTAGCCAAGTGTTTTATACTGAATAGCAGTGTCAGTACTTGCTAGCCAAGTGTGTTATACTGAATAGCAGTGTCAGTACTTGTTAGCCAAGTGTTTTATACTGAATAGCAGTGTCAGTACTTGTTAGCCAAGTGTTTTATACTGAATAGCAGTGTCAGTACTTGTTAGCCAAGTGTTTTATACTGAATAGCAGGGTCAGTACTTGTTAGCCAAGTGTTTTATACTGACTGAATAGCAGTGTCAGTACTTGCTAGCCAAGTGTTTTATACTGAATAGCAGTGTCAGTACTTGTTAGCCAAGTGTTTTATACTGAATAGCAGTCAGTACTTGCTAGCCAAGTGTTTTATACTGAATAGCAGTGTCAGTACTTGCTAGCCAAGTGTTTTATACTGAATAGTAGTGTCAGTACTTGTTAGCCAAGTGTGTTATACTGAATAGCAGTGTCAGTACTTGCTAGCCAAGTGTTTTATACTGAATAGCAGTGTCAGTACTTGCTAGCCAAGTGTTTTATACTGAATAGGAGTGTCAGTACTTGCTAGCCAAGTGTTTTATACTGAATAGCAGTGTCAGTACTTGCTAGCCAAGGGTTTTATACTGAATAGCAGTGTCAGTACTTGCTAGCCAAGGGTTTTATACTGAATAGCAGTGTCAGTACTTGCTAGCCAAGTGTTTTATACTGAATAGCAGTGTCAGTACTTGCTAGCCAAGTGTTTTATACTGAATAGTAGTGTCAGTACTTGCTAGCCAAGTGTTTTATACTTAATAGCAGTGTCAGTACTTGTTAGCCAAGTGTGTTATACTGAATAGCAGTGTCAGTACTTGTTAGCCAAGTGTTTTATACTGAATAGCAGTGTCAGTACTTGCTAGCCAAGTGTTTTATACTGAATAGCAGTGTCAGTACTTGTTAGCCAAGTGTGTTATACTGAATAGCAGTGTCAGTACTTGCTAGCCAAGTGTTTATACTGAATAGCAGTGTCAGTACTTGTTAGCCAAGTGTTTTATACTGAATAGCAGTGTCAGTACTTGTTAGCCAAGTGTTTTATACTGAATAGCAGTGTCAGTACTTGCTAGCCAAGTGTTTTATACTGAATAGCAGTGTCAGTACTTGTTAGCCAAGTGTTTTATACTGAATAGCATTGTCAGTACTTGCTAGCCAAGTGTTTTATACTGAATAGCAGTGTCAGTACTTGTTAGCCAAGTGTGTTATACTGAATAGCAGTGTCAGTACTTGTTAGCCAAGTGTTTTATACTGAATAGCAGTGTCAGTACTTGCTAGCCAAGTGTTTTATACTGAATAGCAGTGTCAGTACTTGCTAGCCAAGTGTTTTATACTGAATAGCAGTGTCAGTACTTGCTAGCCATTTTCCAACCCAAAATTCTATCTTCTTGGCAAATATTTTGTTATAATCCCTGGATGATCCTTCTGTAAAAGAAAGATATGATGGTGTAGATTGTTTTTAGATCAATAGAAAATGAAATTGTGCTTACCAGTTGACGCGTTTCAGTCACAAAGAGACCTTTATCAAGACTGGTTTTATGGTGTTAGTAGTGGTCTTTTTATACCAGACTGATTGCTGGCCATAAAATCGTGTTTGTTAAGCCCTTCCTGTTTTACTGACCTTAAATGTGTGTTTAAAACATATAGTTTATAGTTTAAAAATCTGTGATTAAAAAAATCCATTATAATACATTTAGATGGTATCCTTATTTTGTCAAGCTCTGTCTGCATCTGATCACTTTTATTCAGAGAAAATACGAAAATTCATATGTTAGAGACCCAGCCGTTTTAGTTCTGACTTCATACCTATTATTTCATTTCTGCATTAGCCCTATTCCTCATCATGATCTGATAAGAAAGAGAGTTTACTGTCATCTCCAAGCCGTATTTCAGCTGTTTCTATTGGGTATAATCTCAGTAGGGGCTTGGTTTCTATTGGATGGGGCAGGGGTGTGTATAATAGGCTCAATTTCATTGGATAGTAGTCGGAATGTTGTTAAAACATTCCCTTATCTGTCATAATAAAGCCATTTTAGCGTATATGTTAAGGTGTCATTTTTAGATGTCATTTCTAGATGCCATTTTTAGATATGCTTGCTAATCTAAGAGAATAAAAAGCGGAAACAAGACATATTCTATATAAAGGACGGACTTGCTAGTTTCATCTTTTACTTATTACACAATCTATGCTGATCGTGTTACAAGGTCTGAACGAAGAGAGAATTTACTGTCAGACTGCAAACCTTTTTTTGGCTATTTCTATTGGGTATAGCCTAATTATGCAGTGTAATATCTATTGGGTAGGACAAGGGTGTGTTTAAGAGGCTCAGTATCATTGGATATGGTTAAAAATTCCCTTATCTATCTTGGTCTAGTTTATTTTGCGTATATAAGTATCAATTTTGATCTTATTGCTAGTCTCAAAAGTATAGGAAAAGTATTCCACATAAAAGACAGATTTGTTGCGTTATATACTTATTACCCGATTTAAGCTTTATATTAATTATGGTAAGAAGTGTATGATAATGTTACACGATCTTAGCTCTATATTAGTCATATTAAAAAAATGTGTGACTATGTATTATATATGACAAAGAGGAGTCAAGGGTTAATACTTTAAGGTGCACTGCAATGTACACTGTCACTTGTAAAGATTGCGTCCGTGTAGGTAAAGGTGAAGCACTTTGCACTTTTGCAGTAATGTGCTAAATTATTCAGAGCAAACTCAGTATAACTTCCAAAGGTAGCGTCACTTAGGGGATAAATGAGGCACAAATACGAACACTTATATTGTTTCCCTCTAAGACAAATCAAATCATATGCCACACTGGCCGTTTGGCCCCGTTAGGCAGGGAGATATGTCAATCCCCTTGGTGCCTTAAATATAAGTTTCAAAGCCACGGCGGGCCCACCTCACATACCTCCTACGACCTCTCAGCAGTGTGGGTTTTTATCCTGTTACCGGTTCCTCTCGGTGGATGTCCGTGTGCGGGTATACCTGGAGACTTATCCGCTCCTATTCCTTCCGCTCACTCTCACCGGTCCTCTGGTCGGATCCTTCCTGTGTTGCTGCTCGGTCTTAGTGTGACGTCACCGAAGGTGTGTGCTCACCAACCAATCTTCGTACGGCTGCTCCACACAGTAGTTAGCGTGGTGTTTGGTAACGGCATGTAATAAACATATGAAGAAAGAGCAACAAACACCACGGCTTAAGAAAAAATAAAACTTAATATTTATTGGTATACATTTAAAAGGTTTACTGGACAGCAGTATCCATAAGCTGGTTAAGGAGAGACGAGCAAAAATGGGCTTACGCTTTTCAGCATATAGCCGTAGTCATAGCCTGTAGTTTTGCTGACACCCTGAGTTTAAAAAACACATTGGGTCTCAGTGTAACTCACTCCTTAACTCTTTATTCACCAGACTAGATATGTAAAGACATAAAATTTACTGGTTACAATCTAAGTATTCATTTGATCTCAGTGACTTGTTAGTGACTAGATAGTTAAGCATTTTAACGACTATTCATCACATTTGCTGGAGCATAGGCTAATGTAGAATTATACTGTTTTAGCAGAGAAAAGCATATCTTTATATTCACAATAGATTAGTTCTTAGTCTTTGATGTTAGATTTGAACTAGGGTATATTATATATTTACCACTTCCTGGTCATAACAATAGATTAGTACACATGCTAGTGTATATCCTCCTTTGAAAATTGACTTATTAGAAAAATGGTACTATATATATATCTGAACTTTTCTGATAACTATATAACGTATCCTATTCGTACAATAATACCTAAAATTCTTGTATACATGAGTCAAAAGTGGATACTATGTATGTACTGTATATGGGGTATAGTATGTAATATCTATATAGATCAGCATGTAGATGCTATAAAGGAATATGTCATATAATCTGAACCAGATAAAAATAAATGAATATTAACACAGTCCAAGAATTAAAGATGGGCTGGGCTGTATCATGTGTAATACAATAGAGAAGAGTCCTTGATATATGTTACTCCCAATAATTGATAAGGTCATATCTGGAGTTTAGGCCCTCCGGATGTCTCGTTTTAAGTCTGAACATCCAGAAAGCCTCTCTTTTGGCCAATAGTTTCTCGACATCACCCCCTCTCTTGGGAGGCCTGACCTTCTCAATTGCACACCATCTTAGAGATGAGATGTCACCACTATGTTTATATTTGAAATGCCCTACCAGTGGGGTATTGGATTTTCCTCGTGTAATGGTAGATAAATGTTCCCTAATTCTAGATTTTATGTCCCTAGAGGTGAGACCTATGTATTGCAGTCCACATATATTACAATAATGAATATAGATGACTTCTGTTGACATGCAATTCAAACATGACAATATATTAAAAGTCTCCCCTGTTACATGAGATGTAAAGAACTTAGTTTTTGTGAGATATTCACATGGTTTACATTTGTTGTGACCACAGGGGTACATGCCCACACTAGTAAGTCAAGATGAGGGTCTGTCTACTTTGGTTGGTAGAAGAGTAGGGGACAGTAGGGTTCCCAGGGTAGGATCCTTTTTGGAACTACATCTGACACCTATTTTAACAAAATCCACTAGTTTTTCATCAAGATGTGGAAATGTTTTTTGATAATTTTAGTAATCTCGGGAAACTGTTCACTGTAGTTTGTAGTGAAATTTACCCCCTGAAATGGTTCTTTCTGTCTTGTGCTTTCTGTAAGTAAGGATGATCTCTGTAGAGCATTAACTTTACTCTTGGCTGTCCTAATGACCTTATTAGAGTAAGCTCTCTCTCTTAGTCTATTCTCAAGTTTCTCTGCTTCACATGAGTAGTCACTTTCTAGTGTGCAGTTTCTTTTGAGTCTTATAAACTCCCCTTTTGCTACTGCACCCGCTGTATGTTTGGGATGGCAACTTCTACCGTGAAGCAGAGAGTTGCCCGATATTGGCTTCCTATAGATATTGGTTACCACTGGTTCTCCAATGCGACCCTTTAGGGTTATATCCAAAAAATTAATTTGGTCACAGTTCTTCTCATATGTAAAACAGAGTTCCACTTCATTACAATTTAAATGTTGAACAAACTCATCAATGTCCTCATTCCTCCCCCTCCATATGAAGAGGAGGTCATCGATGTATCTGCCATACAGAAAAATATAATTTTGGAAAATATTTCTATCTCCAAATATGTGCAACCGCTCCCACCAACCTAAAAATAGGTTGGCGTAAGAGGGGGCAAATTTCACCCCCATAGCAGTTCCACATCTTTGGAGATAGAAAACATCCTGGAACTGAAAAATACACTCCAGTAGAGCCAAATGTACATGGGTCACATATCTCTGAACTCGAACAGGTTTTTCCGATGGACCCGGCACTATCAGCCATTCCAGAGGTCCAGAACAAAGCAAAAGACAGGTACCAACTAAGGGGACAAAAAACAGGGAGCAAATACAAATAGGCAATGTTATCAATCTATCAAGTAAAACGTTAAGTGACGAACAAATAAAAATTCTGAGCTATTGTTTGTCATTTGCCCCATCTGATAATTTTGACATCTTTCAGACAATGATAGATGTCAATAGGTTGGTAAGGAACATCACCCTGAAAAAACATTTTTTAGAAGAAGGAAACACAGATACTGTCATTTCACCCTTGAGTGATCCCAATGCACATATTGGTTCTGTGGCCTTAACTTTTCAAGAAAAATGTGACATTACGGCCCTAGATAACCTTAGATCTGATTCTATGTGTGAGGAAGGGAATATAATGAAAAGCATAACAATGAAACCACAGTCAAGGTTTTACCCCATTCAATCCAGGGGTGACATTATAGAAACTTTTCACTCAAGAATAGAAAAGAATCTAATTGAACTAAAACTTAAAGGTAACACTTCTAGGGCGAATGTCACCACCAGGGAAAAACAGGCCATTAAATCTCTCCAGCAGGATACAGACTTGGTTATAAAGAATGCTGACAAGGGTGGTACCGTGGTAGTCATGGATATCCATGTATGTAGCCGAGGCACTCAGACAACTGACCAACTCTGATAACTATACGGTACTTACTAAAGACCCTACTAAACAATTTGCCAAAGAGTTCAGTCACTTATTGGACGATGGTGTAGAGCAGGGGTGTATAGACATTTTAACCGCCCAATGTCTGTATGTTGAACACCCCAGGACACCCCTGTTCCACCATCTTCCAAAGGTGCATAAGTCCCTGACACAAGTCCAAGGTCAACCCATTGTTAGTGGAATAGTCAGTGTTAAATCTTATGAAAGAGATTACTTGGCAAGAGGAATATTGTTGGGTCACTGTGGACGCAGTGGCCCTTTATTCCTCCATTCCACACGATGAAGGTTTAAGGGCTATTGAGTACTATCTTAAATACCATTCAGATTTCTCCACTGTTTTTCAGAAATATGTGACCAGAGTAACTAAGTTCTTACTCACCCACAATTTTTTTCAGTTCCAGGATGTTTTCTATCTCCAAAGATGAGGAACCGCTATGGGGGCGAAATTTGCCCACTCTTACGCCAACCTATTTTTAGGTTGGTGGGAGCGGTTGCACATCTTTGGAGATAGAAATATTTTCCAAAATGATATTTTTCTGTATGGCAGATACATCGATGACCTCCTCTTCATATGGAGGGGGAGGAATGAGGACATTGATGAGTTTGTTCAACATTTAAATTGTAATGAAGTGGAACTCTGTTTTACATATGAGAAGAATTGTGACCAAATTAATTTTTTGGATATAACCCTAAAGGGTCGCATTGGAGAACCAGTGGTAACCAATATCTATAGGAAGCCAATATCGGGCAACTCTCTGCTTCACGGTAGAAGTTGCCATCCCAAACATACAGCGGGTGCAGTAGCAAAAGGGGAGTTTATAAGACTCAAAAGAAACTGCACTCTAGAAAGTGACTACTCACGTGAAGCAGAGAAACTTGAGAATAGACTAAGAGAGAGAGCTTACTCTAATAAGGTCATTAGGACAGCCAAGAGTAAAGTTAATGCTCTACAGAGATCTTGGACTGTGATAATATTCATTTATTTTTATCTGGTTCAGATTATATGACATATTCCTTTATAACATCTACATGCTGATCTATATAGATATTACATACTATACCCCATATACAGTACATACATAGTATCCACTTTTGACTCATGTATACAAGAATTTTAGGTATTATTGTACGATTAGGATACGTTATATAGTTATCAGAAAAGTTCAGATATATATAGTACCATTTTTCTAATAAGTCAATTTTCAAAGGAGGATATGCACTAGCATGTGTACTAACCTATTGTTATGACCAGGAAGTGGTAAATATATAATATACCCTAGTTCCAATCTAACATCAAAGACTAAGAACTAATCTATTGTGAATATAAAGATATGCTTTTCTCTGCTAAAACAGTATAATTCTACATTAGGCTATGTTCCAGCAAATGTGATGAATAGTCGTTAAAATGCTTAACTATCTAGTCACTAACAAGTCACTGAGATCAAATGAATACTTAGATTGTAACCAGTAAATTTTATGTCTTTACATATCTAGTCTGGTGAATAAAGAGTTAAGGAGTGAGTTACACTGAGACCCAATGTGTTTTTTAAACTCAGGGTGTCAGCAAAACTACAGGCTATGACTACGGCTATATGCTGAAAAGCGTAAGCCCATTTTTGCTCGTCTCTCCTTAACCAGCTTATGGATACTGCTGTCCAGTATACCTTTTAAATGTATACCAATAAATATTAAGTTTTATTTTTTCTTAAGCCGTGGTGTTTGTTGCTCTTTCTTCATATGTTTATTACATGCCGTTACCAAACACCACGCTAACTACTGTGTGGAGCAGCCGTACGAAGATTGGTTGGTGAGCACACACCTTCGGTGACGTCACACTAAGACCGAGCAGCAACACAGGAAGGATCCGACCAGAGGACCGGTGAGAGTGAGCGGAAGGAATAGGAGCGGATAAGTCTCCAGGTATACCCGCACACGGACATCCACCGAGAGGAACCGGTAACAGGATAAAAACCCACACTGCTGAGAGGTCGTAGGAGGTATGTGAGGTGGGCCCGCCGTGGCTTTGAAACTTATATTTAAGGCACCAAGGGGATTGACATATCTCCCTGCCTAACGGGGCCAAACGGCCAGTGTGGCATATGATTTGATTTGTCTTAGAGGGAAACAATATAAGTGTTCGTATTTGTGCCTCATTTATCCCCTAAGTGACGCTACCTTTGGAAGTTATACTGAGTTTGCTCTGAATAATTTAGCACATTACTGCAAAAGTGCAAAGTGCTTCACCTTTACCTACACGGACGCAATCTTTACAAGTGACAGTGTACATTGCAGTGCACCTTAAAGTATTAACCCTTGACTCCTCTTTGTCATATATAATACATAGTCACACATTTTTTTAATATGACTAATATAGAGCTAAGATCGTGTAACATTATCATACACTTCTTACCATAATTAATATAAAGCTTAAATCGGGTAATAAGTATATAACGCAACAAATCTGTCTTTTATGTGGAATACTTTTCCTATACTTTTGAGACTAGCAATAAGATCAAAATTGATACTTATATACGCAAAATAAACTAGACCAAGATAGATAAGGGAATTTTTAACCATATCCAATGATACTGAGCCTCTTAAACACACCCTTGTCCTACCCAATAGATATTACACTGCATAATTAGGCTATACCCAATAGAAATAGCCAAAAAAAGGTTTGCAGTCTGACAGTAAATTCTCTCTTCGTTCAGAACTTGTAACACGATCAGCATAGATTGTGTAATAAGTAAAAGATGAAACTAGCAAGTCCGTCCTTTATATAGAATATGTCTTGTTTCCGCTTTTTATTCTCTTAGATTAGCAAGCATATCTAAAAATGGCATCTAGAAATGACATCTAAAAATGACACCTTAACATATACGCTAAAATGGCTTTATTATGACAGATAAGGGAATGTTTTAACAACATTCCGACTACTATCCAATGAAATTGAGCCTATTATACACACCCCTGCCCCATCCAATAGAAACCAAGCCCCTACTGAGATTATACCCAATAGAAACAGCTGAAATACGGCTTGGAGATGACAGTAAACTCTCTTTCTTATCAGATCATGATGAGGAATAGGGCTAATGCAGAAATGAAATAATAGGTATGAAGTCATAACGAAAAAGTTGTCAGGTCTCCCTGTGCCTTTAACTACTTTGTCCCGCCTCTCATCACCTTCCCATAAAGGTTTGAGGCTTACACCTGAACTTTGCTTGTTTATTGAAGTTAGTTTGCTTTCTCAGCTACCTGCAAACTCCCAGTCTATGCAAGTGGATTCTACTTCAATCAAAGCTCCTGGATTCTTTGCTAAACCAATCTAAAGATCTACTTCTAAAAGCTTGCAAGATATATTTCAAAAACCCACAGCCTTAAACTCTATCTAGAGTGAAGTTA
This sequence comes from Bombina bombina, assembly GCF_027579735.1. Taxonomy (NCBI): domain Eukaryota; kingdom Metazoa; phylum Chordata; class Amphibia; order Anura; family Bombinatoridae; genus Bombina; species Bombina bombina. The sequence goes on along the minus strand of NC_069502.1, from coordinate 13,814,363 downwards.
TTTTACTTAAAGCCTGCTACTTGATTTCTGCAGCTGAACCCCAGCATCAAGCCGCCCTGCATTTGTTTTCTACATTTAAAGCCGCCTGTATCAACTGCCAACTAAATTCACACTGCTAACAGCCTGAACCACAAGTATTTCTTTATAATAACTTCTGGATACAGCCTGTATAGATTCTGTAAATACATCTAGCATTACCTTGTTTATATCTGAATCATTGTCTGCAACAATTAACACTGCTGTTCTGTGAGGTTAACACTGGTCTCCACATTCACCTGTGTGTGTAAAAGAGACTGCTATTTTTCTGTGTTAAAAGGCAACCTTTACTCTTACTTGCATCAGTTGCTAATAACTATCGGCTAGATTTAGAGTTTGGCGTTAGCCGTCAAAACCAACGTTAGGAGCCTGGTTTTGGGCTACCGCTGGTATTTAGAGTCTTGTAGGTAAGGGTTTGCAGCCGCGACTTTTCCATACCGCAGATCCCCCTACGCCATTTGCGTATCCTATCTTTTCAATGGGATCTTTCTAACGCCGGTATTTAGAGTCTTGGCTGAAGTGAGCGGTAGAGCCTCTACCGACAAAACTCCAGCCGCAGAAAAAAGTCAGGAGTTAAGAGCTTTCTGGGCTAACGCTGGTTCATAAAGCTCTTAACTACTGTGCTCTAAAGTACACTAACACCCATAAACTACCTATGTACCTCTAAACAGAGGCCCCCCCACATCGCCGCCACTCTAATAAAATTTTTTAACCCCTAATCTGCCGACCGCACACCACCGCAACCTACGTTATCACTATGTACCCCTAATCTGCTGCCCCTAACACCGCCGACCCCTATATTATATTTATTAACCCCTAATCTGCCACCACCAACGTCGCTGCCACCTACCTACAATTATTAACCCCTAATCTGCCGACCGGACCTCACCGCTACTATAATAAAGTTATTAACCCCTAATCCGCCTCACTCCCGCCTCAATAACCCTATAATAAATAGTATTAACCCCTAATCTGCCCTCCCTAACATCGCCGACACCTAACTTCAAGTATTAACCCCTAATCTGCCGACCGGACCTCACCGCTACTATAATAAATGTATTAACCACTAAAGCTAAGTCTAACCCTAACACTAACACCCCCCTAAGTTAAATATAATTTAAATCTAACAAAATAAATTAACTCTTATTAAATAAATTATTCCTATTTAAAGCTAAATACTTACCTGTAAAATAAACCCTAATATAGCTACAATATAAATTATAATTATATTGTAGCTATTTTAGGAATAATATTTATTTTACAGGCAAATTTGTATTTATTTTAACCAGGTACAATAGCTATTAAATAGTTAATAACTATTTAATAGTTACCTAGTTAAAATAATTACAAAATTACCTGTAAAATAAATCCTAACCTAAGTTACAATTAAACCTAACACTACACTAAGCTAATTACACCTACTCTAAGCCCCCTAATAAAATAACAAAGCCCCCCAAAATAAAAAAAATGCCCTACCCTATTCTAAAATTAAAATAGAAAAGCTCTTTTACCTTACCAGCCATTAAAAGGGCCTTTTGCGGGGCATGCCCCAAAGAATTCAGCTCTTTTGCCTGTAAAAATAAACACAATACCCCCCAACATTACAACCCACCACCCACATACCCCTAATCTAACCCAACCCCCCCTTAAATAAACCTAACACTATAGGACGTCGGAAGAAGAGGATGGATCCGCGCCGGAGGTCTTCAAGATGGAGCCGCTCGTAATCGGATGAAGATAGAAGATGCCGCTTGGATGAAGATGGTTGCCGGTCCGGATCTCCTCTTCTGCCCGGGTAGGATGAAGACTTTGGAGCCTCTTCTGGACTTCTTCTTGCCGCTTGATAGAAGACTTCAGCTGGATGATGGATCTTCAGCCCCCGCTTGGGCTTGGATGAAGATTTCGGAGCCTGGACGGATCGGTGATACCGGGTGTGGTGAAGATAAGGTAGGAAGATCTTCAGGGGCTTAGTGTTAGGTTTATTTAAGGGGGGTTTGGGTTAGATTAGGGGTATGTGGGTGGTGGGTTGTAATGTTGGGGGGGTATTGTGTTTATTTTTACAGGCAAAAGAGCTGAATTCTTTGGGGCATGCCCCGCAAAAGGCCCTTTTAAGGGCTGGTAAGGTAAAAGAGCTTTTCTATTTTAATTTTAGAATAGGGTAGGGCATTTCTTTATTTTGGGGGGCTTTGTTATTTTATTAGGGGGCTTAGAGTAGGTGTAATTAGCTTAAAATTGTTGTAATATTTTTATTATGTTTGTAATTAATTTTTTTATTTTTTGTAACTTAGCTTTTTTTATTTTTTTGTACTTTAGTTAGTTTATTTAATTGTATGTATTTGTAGGTATTTTATTTAATTAATTTATTGATAGTGTAGTGTTAGGATTAATTGTAGATAATTGTAGGTATTTTATTTAATTAATTTATTGATAGTGTAGTGTTAGATTTAATTGTAGATAATTGTAGGTATTTTATTTAATTAATGTATTGATAGTGTAGTGTTAGGTTTAATTGTAACTTAGATTAGGATTTATTTTACAGGTAATTTTGTAATTATTTTAACTAGGTAGCTATTAAATAGTTATTAACTATTTAATAGCTATTGTACCTGGTTAAAATAATTACAAAGTTGCCTGTAAAATAAATATTATTCCTAAAATAGCTACAATATAATTATAATTTATATTGTAGCTATATTAGGGTTTATTTTACAAGTAAGTATTTAGCTTTAAATAGGAATAATTTATTTAATAAGAGTTAATTTATTTCGTTAGATTTAAATTATATTTAACTTTGGGGGGTGTTAGTGTTAGACTTAGCTTTATGGGTTAATACATTTATTAGAGTAGCGGTGTTGTCCGGTCGGCAGATTAGGGTTTAATTATTGTAGGTAGCTGGCGGCGACGTTGTGGGGGGCAGATTAGGGGTTAATAAATATAATATAGGGGTTGGCGGTGTTAGGGGCAGCAGATTAGGGGTACATAGGTATAATGTAGGTTGCGGCGGTGTACGGAGCAGCAGATTAGGGGTTAAAAAAAATATGCAGGGGTCAGCGATAGCGGGGGCGGCAGATTAGGGGTTAATATGTGTATGGTTAGGGGTGTTTAGACTCGGGGTACATGTTAGAGTGTTAGGTGCAATAGGAAACAATGGGGCTGCGTTAAGAGCTGAACGCTGCTTTTTTGCAGGTGTTAGGTTTTTTTCAGCTCAAACTGTCCCATTGTTTCCTATGGGGGAATCGTGCACGAGCACGTTTTTGAAGCTGGCCGCGTCTGTAAGCACCGCTGGTATTGAGAGTTGCAGTGGCGGTAAATATGCTATACGCTCCCTTTTTGGAGCCTAACGCAGCCATTCTGTGAACTCTAAATACCAGCAGTATTTAAAAGGTGCGGGGGAAGAAAAGCATGCGTTAGCTACGCGGGTCGTTACCGACAAAACTCTAAATCTAGCCGAATGTTTTTTAGTTATTTTCTGTAATTCCTGTCTGCTGCATATCTTTAACAAGCTATCTTAAGCAAACACTGAAAAAAGGCTTATTGCTACAAATAACTTCACTGAAATTAATTAAGTCTGTCTTGCTGACATTTCACTGCTACAAATAAAAGTTGTCTTCACTCATAAAGAAAATCATTGTGATTTGAAGTAAAGGAGCAGCTACAAATTCAATATTTTATTGAATTATAAAAGCAGTCATAACAGAATAAACAAGCCTTTAAAAATTAACCCTATAAATCAAAATGGATCCTGCATCTTTAACAAATGAAATCACTTCACTAAATCAGGAGGTTGATATCCTAGCTCAGGGATTAACAACTGTACAAAATGAGAATAACACATTAAAAAGACTTTTAAATGATTTCATGACCCAAAAACAGGCAGAACATCCTGAACCACATATTAATCCACCTACTGTTTTTTCTGGGGTACGTTCTAAATTCCGTGAATATCGCAATGCCTGTCTTTTGTTATTCTCTATGAAGGGTCAGACAAACCTTTTCTTGTGTTAACAGACCATAAAAATTTACAATATTTAAAAAAGAACAAAACACTTTCATCCAGGCAAGTACGTTGGTCACTTTTTTTTGATTGCTTCAATTTTAATATCGACTACAGACCCGGTTCAAAGAATATTCAAGCAGGGCTTTCGAGTCCTTTCCTGACCGTGAAGAACCCCAAAACATTCTACCCACTCATAAATTCCTGTCATATGCTACCACTTTACCATCTGAATTACTTAACGCTCAAAATAAGGACACCAATATTCCTTCCACCTGCTTCAAAGATCATACATCAGGTCTATACTATCATAATAATCTCCTATATGTTCCACATTCTCTAAGAAAAGAAATGCTTCACAACTTTCACGATTTACCCCTATCTGGACATCCAGGTATTACTAAGACCGAAAAGCTTCTTACTAGAGTATTCTGGTGGCCCGGCCTCAAGAAGGATGTATATGAATATGTCACAAAATGTCGAATCTGTGCCCAAAGCAAAAAAGATCATCATAAACCTTTCGGGTTATTGAATCCTTTACCTATTCCAGACATTCCTTGGCAAACAATCAGTATGGATTTCATAGTAGATCTACCTCCTTCCAATAGCTTTACAACCATACTTGTTGTCATAGACCATTTAACTCGAATGGCACACTTTATTCCATTGAAGAAAGTCCCTAACGCTGTCACAACAGCTAATGTCTTTTTCTCTCAAATAGTTAGACTACATGGATTACCAACATCTATTATATCAGATCGTGGCACTCAGTTCACGTCAAAATTTTGGAAGGAACTCTGTCGTTTACTAAAAGTTACTCCTAAGTACACTACTGCTTTTCATCCCCAAACAAATGGGTTAACGGAATGGTTAAACCAGACTTTGGAGCAGTACCTCCATTGCTATGTATCTCACCTTCAAGAGGATTGGTCCGATTGCATTTCCATGGCTGAATTCGCCTACAACAACTCACCAAACTCTTCAACAAAAACTTCTCCATTCTTTGCTTCCTATGGTTATCATCCCATGTCTATGCCAAATATCCTTCCATCCTCAAATTCACCCCATGTTACCGATTACCTCTCAGAAATCAGAAATTCTCTTTCCACTATGAAAAAACATCTCGAGAATGCTAAGGCAAAACAAAAAGTATACTACGACAAGAAACATTCCCCCTCTCCGACTTACAAAGTGAATGACTTAGTCTGGCTATCTACCTGAAACCTCAAACTCAAGGTTACATGTAAAAAATTGGCTAACCAATTTATAGGACCTTTCAAAATTATAAAAATAATCAACTCCAACGCAGTAGTTCTACAATTACCTCCTGCTCTCCGGATACATCCATCCTTCCACGTTTCCTTGTTGAAACCTCACCTAGGAGTTCCAACCTCAGACCCTCTACATTTTGATTCCTCTCATTCTGTGATTGTTGATTCCCTTGAATATGAAGTGGACTCTATACTGGACTCTAGAATCAGGTGGAGAAGGTTGGAGTATCTTGTTCATTGGACAGGTTACGGTCCTGAGGAGGATTCGTGGATACCCCTCCGTGACGTACAGGCTCCTCAATTATTACATGATTTTCATTTGAAGTTTCCCTCCAAACCTGGACCGACTCTTCGTAGGGGGGTTTCCTGAAGAGGGGGATCTGTCAGGTCTCCCTGTGCCTTTAACTACTTTGTCACCTTCCCATAAAGGTTTGAGGCTTACACCTGAACTTTGCTTGTTTATTGAAGTTAGTTTGCTTTCTCAGCTACCTGCAAACTCCCAGTCTATGCAAGTGGATTCTACTTCAATCAAAGCTCCTGGATTCTTTGCTAAACCAATCTAAAGATCTACTTCTAAAAGCTTGCAAGATATATTTAAAAAACCCACAGCCTTAAACTCTATCTAGAGTGAAGTTATTTTACTTAAAGCCTGCTACTTGATTTCTGCAGCTGAACCCCAGCATCAAGCCGCCCTGCATTTGTTTTCTGCATTTAAAGCCGCCTGTATCAACTGCCAACTAAATTCCCACTGCTAACAGCCTGAACCGCAAGTATTTCTTTATAATAACTTCTGGATACAGCCTGTATAGATTCTGTAAATACATCTAGCATTACCTTGTTTATATCTGAATCATTGTCTGCAACAATTAACACTGCTGTTCTGTGAGGTTAACACTGGTCTCCACATTCACCTGTGTGCGTAAAAGAGACTGCTATTTTTCTGTGTTAAAAGGCAACCTTTACTCTTACTTGCATCAGTTGCTAATAACAATCGGCTAGATTTAGTTTGGCGGCCAAAGGGGTGCGTTAGCTACGCGTGCTTTTTTTCTCCCGCACCTTTTAAATACCACTGGTATTTAGAGTTCACAGAATGGCTGCGTTAGGCTCCAAAAAGGGAGCGTATAGCATATTTACCGCCACTGCAACTCTAAATACCAGCGGTGCTTACGGACGCGGCCAGCTTAAAAAACATGCACAATTCCCCCATAGAAAACAATGGGGCCGTTTGATCTGAAAAAAAACCTAACACCTGCAAAAAAGCAGCGTTCAGCTCCTAACGCAGCCCCATTGTTTTCTATGGGGAAACACTTCCTAAGTCTGCACCTAACACCCTAACATGTACCCCGAGTCTAAACACCCCTAACCTTACATTTATTAACCCCTAATCTGCCGCCCCCGCTATCGCTGACCCCTGCATATTATTATTAACCCCTAATCTGCCGCTCCGTACACCGCCGCAACCTACGTTATCCCTATGTACCCCTAATCTGCTGCCCCTAACACCGCCGACCCCTATATTATATTTATTAACCCCTAATCTGCCGCCCCCGCTATCGCTGACCCCTGCATATTATTATTAACCCCTAATCTGCCGCTCCGTACACCGCCGCAACCTACATTATACCTATGTACCCCTAATCTGCTGCCCCTAACACCGCCGACCCCTATATTATATTTATTAACCCCTAATCTGCTGCCCCCAACGTCGCCTCCACCTACCTACAATAATTAACCCCTAATCTGCCGACCGGAGCTCACTGCTACTATAATAAATGTATTAACCCCTAATCCGCCTCACTCCGCCTCAATAACCCTATAATAAATAGTATTAACCCCTAATCTGCTCTCCCTAACATCGCTGACACCTAACTTCAAGTATTAACCCCTAATCTGCCGACCGGAGCTCACCGCTACTCTACTAAATTTTTTAACCCCTAAAGCTAAGTCTAACCCTAACACTAACACCCCCCTAAGTTAAATATAATTTTTATCTAACGAAATAAATGAACTCTTATTAAATAAATTATTCCTATTTAAATCTAAATACTTACTTGTAAAATAAACCCTAATATAGCTACAATATAAATTATAATTATATTGTAGCTATTTTAGGATTTATATTTATTTTACAGGCAACTTTGTATTTATTTTAACCAGGTACAATAGCTATTAAATAGTTAATAACTATTTAATAGTTACCTAGTTAAAATAATTACAAAATTACCTGTAAAATAAATCCTAACCTAAGTTACAATTAAACCTAACACTACACTATCAATAAATAAATTAAATAAAATACCTACAATTATCTACAATTAAACCTAACACTACACTATCAATAAATAAATTAAATAAAATACCTACAATTATCTACAATTAAACCTAACACTACACTATCAATAAATTAATTAAATACAATACCTACAAATAAATACAATGAAATAAACTAACTAAAGTACAAAAAATAAAAAAGAACTAAGTTACAAAAAATAAAAAAATATTTACAAACATTAGAAAAATATTACAACAATTTTAAACTAATTACACCTACTCTAAGCCCCCTAATAAAATAACAAAGCAATCCAAAATAAAAAAATGCCCTACCCTATTCTAAAATACAAATAGAAAAGCTCTTTTACCTTACCAGCCCTGAAAAGGGCCCTTTGCGGGGCATGCCCCAAAGAATTCAGCTCTTTTGCCTGTTAAAAAAAACATACAATACCCCCCCCAACATTACAACCCACCACCCACATACCCCTAATCTAACCCAAACCCCCCTTAAATAAACCTAACACTAAGCCCCTGAAGATCTCCCTACCTTGTCTTCACCTCACCGGGTTCAGCGATCGGTCCAGAAGAGGGTCCGAAGTCTTCATCCAAGCGGCGGGTGAAGAACTCCATCATCGGGCTGAAGTCGGAAGTCCATCATCGGGATGAAGTCTTCTATCAAGCTGCATCTTCAATCTTCTTTCTTGCGGAGCGGAGCGGAGCCATCTTCTTCCCAGCCGACGCAGATCCATCCTCTTCAACCGACGCCTACTCGCCGAATGACGGTTCCTTTAAATGACGTCATCCAAGATGGCGTCCCTCGAATTCCGATTGGCTGATAGGATTCTATCAGCCAATCGGAATTAAGGTAGGAATATTCTGATTGGCTGATGGAATCAGCCAATCAGATTCAAGTTCAATCCGATTGGCTGATCCGATCAGCCAATCAGATTGAGCTCGCATTCTATTGGCTGTTCCGATCAACCAATAGAATGCGAGCTCAATCTGATTGGCTGATTGGATCAGCCAGTCGGATTGAACTTGAATCTGATTGGCTGATTCCATCAGCCAATCAGAATATTCCCACCTTAATTCCGATTGGTTGATAGAATCCTATCAGCCAATCGGAATTCGAGGGACGCCATCTTGGATGACGTCATTTAAAGGAACCGTCATTCGGCGAGTAGGCGTCGGTTGAAGAGGATGGATCCGCGTCGGCTGGGAAGAAGATGGCTCCGCTCCGCTCCGGAAGAAAGAAGATTGAAGATGCCGCTTGATAGAAGACTTCATCCCGATGATGGACTTCCGACTTCAGCCCGATGATAGAGTTCTTCAGCCGCCGCTTGGATCAAGACTTCGGACCCTCTTCTGGACCGATCGCTGAACCCGGTGAAGTGAAGACAAGGTAGGGAGATCTTCAGGGGCTTAGTGTTAGGTTTATTTAAGGAGGGTTTGGGTTAGATTAGGGGTATGTGGGTGGTGGGTTGTAATGTGGGGGGGGGTATTGTATGGTTTTTTTTTTTACAGGCAAAAGAGCTGAATTCTTTGGGGCATGCCCCGCAAAGGGCCCTTTTCAGGGCTGGTAAGGTAAAAGAGCTTTTCTATTTGTATTTTAGAATAGGGTAGGGCATTTTTTTATTTTGGGGGGCTTTGTTATTTTATTAGGGGGCTTAGAGTAGGTGTAATTAGTTTAAAATTGTTGTAATATTTTTCTAATGTTTGTAAATATTTTTTTATTTTTTGTAACTTAGTTCTTTTTTATTTTTTGTACTTTAGTTAGTTTATTTCATTGTATTTATTTGTAGGTATTGTATTTAATTAATTTATTGATAGTGTAGTGTTAGGATTAATTGTAGATTATTGTAGGTATTTTATTTAATTAATTTATTGATCGTGTAGTGTTAGGTTTAATTGTAGATAATTGTAGGTATTTTATTTAATTTATTTATTGATAGTGTAGTGTTAGGTTTAATTGTAACTTAGGTTAGGATTTATTTTACAGGTAATTTTGTAATTATTTTAACTAGGTAACTATTAAATAGTTATTAACTATTTAATAGCTATTGTACCTGGTTAAAATAAATACAAAGTTGCCTGTAAAATAAAAATAAATCCTAAAATAGCTACAATATAATTATAATTTATATTGTAGCTATATTAGGGTTTATTTTACAAGTAAGTATTTAGATTTAAATAGGAATAATTTATTTAATAAGAGTTAATTTATTTCGTTAGATAAAAATTATATTTAACTTAGGGGGGTGTTAGTGTTAGGGTTAGACTTAGCTTTAGGGGTTAAAAAATTTAGTAGAGTAGCGGTGAGCTCCGGTCGGCAGATTAGGGGTTAATACTTGAAGTTAGGTGTCGGCGATGTTAGGGAGAGCAGATTAGGGGTTAATACTATTTATTATAGGGTTATTGAGGCGGGAGTGAGGCGGATTAGGGGTTAATACATTTATTATAGTAGCGGTGAGCTCCGGTCGGCAGATTAGGGGTTAATTATTGTAGGTAGGTGGAGGCGACGTTGGGGGCGGCATATTAGGGGTTAATAAATATAATATAGGGGTCGGCGGTGTTAGGGGCAGCAGATTAGGGGTACATAGAGATAACGTAGGTGGCCGCGGTGTACGGAGCGGCAGATTAGGGGTTAAAAAAATTTAATACAGTGGCGGCGATGTGGGGGGACCTCGGTTTAGGGGTACATAGGTAGTTTATGGTTGTTAGTGTACTTTAGAGCACAGTAGTTAAGAGCTTTATGAACCGGCGTTAGCCCAGAAAGCTCTTAACTACTAACTTTTTTCTGCGGCTGGAGTTTTGTCGTTAGATTTCTAACGCTCACTTCAGCCACGACTCTAAAATACCAGCATTAGAAAGATCCCATTGAAAAGATAGGATACGCAAATGGCGTAGGGGGATCTGCGGTATGGAAAAGTCGCGGCTGGAAAGTGAGCGTTAGACCCTTTCCTGACTGACTCTAAATACCAGCGGGCGGCCAAAACCAGCGTTAGGAGCCTCTAACACTGGTTTTGACGGCTACCGCCCAACTCTAAATCTAGGCCAATGTTTTTTAGTTATTTTCTGTAATTCCTGTCTGCTGCATATCTTTAACAAGCTATCTTAAGCAAACACTTATTATAAAAGCAGTCATAACAAAAGGTTGGGTCTGTATATATATTTTTCCATACTTGGAACACTGTATTCTAACATATGAATTTTCATATTTTCTCTGAATAAAAGTGATCAGATGCAGACAGAGCTTGACAAAATAAGGATACCATCTAAATGTATTATAATGGATTTTTTAATCACAGATTTTTAAACTATAAACTATGGCATAGATTTGGAGTTTGGCGGTAGCCGTGAAAACCAGCGTTAGAGGCTCCTAACGCTGGTTTTAGGCTACCGCCGGTATTTGGAGTCATTCAAAAAAGGGTCTAACGCTCACTTTTCAGCCGCGACTTTTCCATACCGCAGATCCCCTTACGTCAATTGCGTATCCTATCTTTTCAATGGGATCTTTCTAACTCCGGTATTTAGAGTTGTGGCTGAAGTGAGCGTTAGAATTCTAGCGACAAAACTCCAGCCGCAGAAAAAAGTCAGTAGTTAAGAGCTTTCTGGGCTAACGCCGGTTCATAAAGCTCTTAACTACTGTGCTCTAAAGTACACTAACACCCATAAACTACCTATGTACCCCTAAACCGAGGCCCCCCCCACATCGCCGACACTCGATTAAATTTTTTTAACCCCTAATCTGCCGACCGCCACCTACGTTATACTTATGTACCCCTAATCTGCTGCCCCTAACACCGCCGACCCCTATATTATATTTATTAACCCCTAACCTGCCCCCCACAGCGTCGCCGCCAGCTACCTACACTTATTAACCCCTAATCTGCCGACCGCCACCTACGTTATACTTATGTACCCCTAATCTGCTGCCCCTAACACCGCCGACCCCTTTATTATATTTATTAACCCCTAATCTGCCCCCCTCAACGTCGCCTCCACCTGCCTACACTTATTAACCCCTAATCTGCCGAGCGGACCGCACCGCTACTATAATAAAGTTATTAACCCCTAATCCGCCTCATTAACCCTATAATAAATAGTATTAACCCCTAATCTGCCCTCCCTAACATCGCCGACACATAACTTCAATTATTAACCCCTAATCTGCCGACTGGAGCTCACCGCTATTCTAATAAATGTATTAACCCCTAAAGCTAAGTCTAACCCTAACACTAACACCCCCCTAAATTAAATATAATTTTAATCTAACAAAATTAATTAACTCTTCCTAAATAAATTATTCCTATTTAAAGCTAAATACTTACCTGTAAAATAAATCCTAATATAGCTACAATATAAATTATAATTATATTATAGCTATTTTAGGATTAATATTTATTTTACAGGTAACTTTGTATTTATTTTAACCAGGTACAATAGCTATTAAATAGTTAAGAACTATTTAAAAGCTAAAATAGTTAAAATAATTACAAATTTACCTGTAAAATAAATCCTAACCTAAGTTACAATTAAACATTTGCGGGGCATGTCCCAAGAAATTCCTGTAAAAAAAACCATACAATACCCCCCCCCAACATTACAACCCACCACCCACATACCCCTAATCTAACCCAAACCCCCCTTAAATAAACCTAACACTAAGCCCCTGAAGATCTCCCTACCTTGAGTCGTCTTCACCCAGCCAAACCAAATTCTTCATCCAAGCGGAGCAAGAAGAGGTCCTCCATCCGGTAGAAGTCTTCATCCAAGCGGGGCAAGAAGAGGTCCTCCATCCGGTAGAAGTCTTCATCCAAGCGAGGCAGAAGAGGTCTTCCATCCGATTGAAGTCTTCATCCAAGCGGCATCTTCTATCGTCATCCATCCGGAGCGGCAGCATCCTGAAGACCTCCGACGCGGAACATCCATCCTGGCCGACGACTGAACGACAAATGACGGTTCCTTTAAATGACGTCATCCAAGATGGCGTCCCTCGAATTCTGATTGGCTGATAGGATTCTATCAGCCAATCGGAATTAAGGTAGGAATATTCTGATTGGCTGATGGAATCAGCCAATCAGAATCAAGTTCAATCCGAGCTAGTGACATATGGGATATACAATCCTACCAGGAGGGGCAAAGTTTCCCAAACCTCAAAGTGCCTATAAATATACCCCTCGACACACCCACAATTCAGTTTTACAAACTTTGCCTCCAGGTGGAGAAGTAAGTTTGTGCTAAGATTTCTACGTTGATATGCGCTGCTCAGCATTGTTGAAGCCCGATTCCTCTCAGAGTACAGCGAATGTCAGAGGGACGTGAAGGGAGTATCACTTATTGAATACGATGATTTCCCTAACGGGGGTCTATTTCATAGGTTCTCTGTTATCGGTCGTAGAGATTCATCTCCTACCTCCCTTTTCAGATCAACGATATACTCTCAATTTACCATTACCTCTACTAATAACTGTTTCAGTACTGGTTTGGCTATCTGCTATATGTGGATGGGTGTCTTTTGGTAAGTATGTTTTTTGTTACTTAAGACACCTCAGCTATGGTTTAGCACTTTATGCATTTATATAAAGTTCTAAATATATGTATTGTACTTATATTTGCCATGAGTCAGGTTCATGTATTTCCTTCTGCAGACTGTCAGTTTCATATTTGGGGAATATAAACATTTTTTTAAGAAATTTTCTTTCTTACCTGGGGTTTAGTTTTTTTTTTCAATTGACTACTTGCAAATTGCGGGCAGTATTAGGCCTGCGGGTGCGTCAAATGCTAAACTTTATTGCGTCATTCTTGGCGCGAGAATTTTTTTGACGTGAAAGATACGCAACTTCGTCATTTCCGGCGTCATAGTTGACGCCGAAGCCGTACACACGGTTGCATCATTAGTGACGCGAGTGTGTCATTTCCGGTTATTATTTGTGCCAAAAAAGTTTTCAGTTACGTTGTGCGTCATACTTGGAGCCAAAATTTTTCATTATTTCAATACCCCATTGATGTTTGCCTCTTGTTTTTTACTCTATCAGAGGGCTATGCTATTTGCATTTTTTTCCCATTCCTGAAACTGTCATATAAGGAAATAGATAATTTTGCTTTATATGTTGATTTTTCTCTTAAATTGAGCAAGATGTCCCAATCTGATCCTGCCTCAGAAGTTTCTGCTGGAACATTGCTGCCTGACATCGGTTCTACCAAAGCTAAGTGCATTTGTTGTAAAATTGTGGAAATTATTTTGCCGAATGTCATTTGTAATAGTTGTCATGATAAACTTTTACATGCAGACAGGGCCGGCTCAATCATGGGACAAAGTGGGTCCAAGGACCCAGGCGGCAATTGACAGGGGGGCGACATTTCAGTGCCTGAGCTGTTATTCTGAGAACCAGGCAGACCGCTCCTGTCCTGACTTTAATTATTGAAAGAAGGAGGTAGCAGCTCTGCAGAACGCTGCAGCTGTTTTACTGTTTGTCTGTCTGAGTTCTCTGACTTTGTAATATATTTACGTTCCATCATCGCCTCCCCCTACTCCTCTGGTGTCTGTTTATTTATCACTGCAAGTTACGGTCAGGACATCGTTGAGAAGAGGAAGGGGTCAGGCTCTGGCAACTGAGTTCTGCAATTTATTGTAGTATTCAGCACCACGCTTGTTTAGCTCCACCCCTCCCCGTGGTGACTACAGATTGAGAAGACTCAGACTAGTCCCTTGCAGGCAGCACTAGCACAAACAAGGTAGGGTGGCTGGCTCTCCAGCAAATATTTCATGTGGACGATAGGATTCACTTTATGCCTAAATTATGAAAATCACAATCCCTGACACCTATATATATAATTAAATACAAGTGTCAGATACAACACAGTGTTTCCTAAAGAAGATAAGCCTTTGTGTATATCACCTTCTGTTTATACTCTGTAGTGCAGTCACATTGCCTCTTACAATAGGTTATTATCTGCATTTTGTCCATCGTTCTGTGTAGATCTGTGTGTTTATTAAAATGTGTGTGGAAGTGTATATCTGTGTATATGTGTGTGTATGAGTGTATGTGCCCATGTCCCTTTAAGACAGAGTGCCCCTTTAATGCTATATGCATTATAAGTTTTCTGACATCAAGTCATTTTATCAATCTGTGCCAAAAGTGTTTTTTATGCACAAAAAGGTGCATAATTAAAAATAAAAAAGAAGTGCATGTTTTTTGATGCAGATCTATAACAAAAACATTGATGGCTTTAATTGGCAGATTTTATACTGCTGGTTAAAGCTGTCAACATCTATGTCAGAAAGCAAGCATACTAAGAAAAAAATTTAAAAAATATTATTCCTCTTAAACACATTTGTAAATGTGCAGAAAAAATAGTTATCACAAAAGTACAGACTTGAGTACCAGTTTGTTTCCCCTTTGACATTTGCTTAAAGGGACACTGTACAGTAAACAAGTTTTTTTCACTTACTGTGTTTCCAATGACTTGTTATACCAGCAGCAGAGTATAAAATGTATGAAATATTGCTTCATTAGGTTTATTTTTTGTATATTAAGTAGCTGGTTTTGTTCTTTGAAACCATAACTCATCAAAATGGGCTGAGCGTGCAGGGAAATCAGATCACCTTATTTTACCACTTTCTGTACACACAACTGCTTCTTTATATTATCTCTGTCTGTAAACCAAAGTCAATACTTATAGAGAACAATTGAAAATTAACCTTTTATTACTTAGCTCTCCTAACCCCCACAGAAAATGTAATTTCTTCTGCTGGCTGTGTTTATACATCATTTCTATAGCCTTTACTTAAGTATAGGAACTTTCTACCACCTCCTGAAATAACTCAAATTTCACCCTTACATTCAGCAGTGTGTATCTGTGCTTAATGCTGGGGGGGTGCGTCGGCGTGCGGGGGGGCATTGGCAGTGGGGGCGTCATTTTGATCTCGGACCCAGGCAGCACAATGTCTTGAGCCAGCCCTGCATGCAGATAGTGTTTCCATCAGTAATAGTACATTGCCAGTTGCAGTTCCTTCAACTTCTAATGTGCATGATATACCTGTAAATTTTAAAGAATTTGTTTCTGATTCTATTCTGAAGGCTTTGTCTGCATTTCCACCTTCAAATAAATGTAATAGGTCTTTTAAAACTTCTCATTTAGTTGATGAAATTTCAAATGACCAACAACATAATAATTTATCCTCTTCTGCTGAGGATCTATCTGAGTATATGCGTTCTTTATTAAAAGAAGTGTACTTTGGATATTGAGGTAATCAGTCCTATTGACGTTCAGTCTAATAAACGTTTAAATTCTGTTTTTAAACCTCCTGTGGTTTCTCCAGGGTTTTTTCCTATTCCTGAGGCTATTTCTGATATGATTTCTAAGGAATGGAATAAGCCAGGTACTACTTTTATTCCTTCTTCAAGGTTTAAAAAATTGTATCCTTTACCAGCAAATTCTATAGAGTTTTGGAAAAAATCCCCAAGGTTGATGGGGCTATTTCTACTCTTGCTAAACGTACCACTATTCCTATGGAAGATAGTACTTCCTTTAAGGATCCTTTAGATTGGAAGCTTGAATCTTATCTAAGGAAGGCCTATTTATATTCAGGTCATCTTCTTAGACCTGCAATTTCTTTGGCTGATGTTGCGGCTGCATCAACTTTCTGGTTGGATAATTTAGCGCAACAAGAATTGGATTCTGACATATCTAGCATTATTCGCTTACTGCAATATGCTAATCATTTTATTTGTGATGCCAGTTTTGATATTATCAAAATTGATGTTAGATCCATGTCTTTGGCTATATTAGCTAGAAGAGCTTTGTGGCTTAAATCTTGGAATGCTGATATGACATCTAAATCTAGATTACTATCTCTTTCTTTCCAAGGTAATAATTTATTTGGTTCTCAGTTGGATTCTATTATTTCAACTGTCACTGGGGGAAAGGGAGTTTTTCTGCCTCAGGATAAACAACCTAAGGGCAAATCTAAGTGTCAAGGGGGGGTAGTTATCAAGCCGTCTACTTTTCTGGCTTCGCCGGCCCAATACGCCCGCCTAAGCTCGCCTACATTCGCCGCCGCGGACCTGAAAAAATACGCCTAAGTTATCAAATAAAGCTGTCAAAAAGCCGCGGGGCGATGAGCAGCGGACTGTGAGAGTTATCACTCATCCGATCTCGCTGCTCTTCGGCTTTTTCCCAGCTTTATTGCTAGCCTGTCACTAAGCACCCACACTAAACTACACTGTTCTATCCCTATACCGGCGCCCCTGGAGCCCCCCGCAACTAAATAAAGTTACTAACCCCTAAACCGCCGCTCCCTGGCCCTGCCGCAAGTCTTATAAATGTATTAACCCCTAAACCGCCGCTCCTAGACCCTGCTGCAACTCTGATAAATGTATTAACCCCTAAACCGCCGCTCCCGGACACCGCTGCCACCTACATTATACCTAGTAACCCCTATCCTACCCCCCCTATACCGTCGCCCTCTATAATAAAATTATTAACCCCTATCCTGCTGATCCCGCACCTTGCCGCAACTAAATAAATAGTTTAACCCCTAAACCGCAGCTCCCTGAACCCGTCGCAACCTATATTAAACCTATTAACCCCTATCCTGCCCCCCCTACACCGTCGTCACCTATAATAAATTTATTAACCCCTATCCTGCCCCCCACTACACCGCCGCCACTGTAATAAAATTATTAACCCCTAAACCTAAGTCTAACACTAACCCTAACGCCCCCTAACTTAAATATTAATTAAATAAATCTAAATAATATTTTTATTATTAACTATATTAATCCTATTTAACACTACAGGGAGTGCAGAATTATTAGGCAAATGAGTATTTTGACCACATCATCCTCTTTATGCATGTTGTCTTACTCCAAGCTGTATAGGCTCGAAAGCCTACTACCAATTAAGCATATTAGGTGATGTGCATCTCTGTAATGAGAAGGGGTGTGGTCTAATGACATCAACACCCTATATCAGGTGTGCATAATTATTAGGCAACTTCCTTTCCTTTGGCAAAATGGGTCAAAAGAAGGACTTGACAGGCTCAGAAAAGTAAAAAATAGTGAGATATCTTGCAGAGGGATGCAGCACTCTTAAAATTGCAAAGCTTCTGAAGCGTGATCATCGAACAATCAAGCGTTTCATTCAAAATAGTCAACAGGGTTGCAAGAAGCGTGTGGAAAAACCAAGGCGCAAAATAACTGCCCATGAACTGAGAAAAGTCAAGCGTGCAGCTGCCAAAATGCCACTTGCCACCAGTTTGGCCATATTTCACAGCTGCAACATCACTGGAGTGCCCAAAAGAACAAGGTGTGCAATACTCAGAGACATGGCCAAGGTAAGAAAGGCTGAAAGACGACCACCACTGAACAAGACACACAAGCTGAAACGTCAAGACTGGGCCAAGAAATATCTCAAGACTGATTTTTCTAAGGTTTTATGGACTGATAAAATGAGACTGAGTCTTGATGGGCCAGATGGATGGGCCCGTGGCTGGATTAGTAAAGGGCAGAGAGCTCCAGTCCGACTCAGACGCCAGCAAGGTGGAGGTGGAGTACTGGTTTGGGCTGGTATCATCAAAGATGAGCTTGTGGGGCCTTTTCGGGTTGAGGATGGAGTCAAGCTCAACTCCCAGTCCTACTGCCAGTTTCTGGAAGACACCTTCTTCAAGCAGTGGTACAGGAAGAAGTCTGCATCCTTCAAGAAAAACATGATTTTCATGCAGGACAATGCTCCATCACACGCGTCCAAGTACTCCACAGCGTGGCTGGCCAGAAAGGGTATAAAAGAAGAAAATCTAATGACATGGCCTCCTTGTTCACCTGATCTGAACCCCATTGAGAACCTGTGGTCCATCATCAAATGTGAGATTTACAAGGAGGGAAAACAGTACACCTCTCTGAACAGTGTCTGGGAGGCTGTGGTTGCTGCTGCACGCAATGTTGATGGTGAACAGATCAAAACACTGACAGAATCCATGGATGGCAGGCTTTTGAGTGTCCTTGCAAAGAAAGGTGGCTATATTGGTCACTGATTTGTTTTTGTTTTGTTTTTGAATGTCAGAAATGTATATTTGTGAATGTTGAGATGTTATATTGGTTTCACTGGTGAAAATAAATAATTGAAATGGGTATATATTAGTTTTTTGTTAAGTTGCCTAATAATTATGCACAGTAATAGTCACCTGAACACACAGATATCCCCCTAAAATAGCTATAACTAAAAACAAACTAAAAACTACTTCCAAAACTATTCAGCTTTGATATTAATTAGTTTTTTGGGTTCATTGAGAACATGGTTGTTGTTCAATAATAAAATTAATCCTCAAAAATACAACTTGCCTAATAATTCTGCACTCCCTGTAAATACTTACCTTTAAAATAAACCCTAATATAGCTACAATGTAATTAATAATTATATTCTAGCTATCTTAGGATTTATTTTTATTTTACAGGCATCTTTCAATTTATTTTAACTAGGTACAATAGCTATTAAATAGTTATTAACTATTTAATAGCTTACCTAGCTAAAATAAAGAGAAATGTACCTGTAAAATAAAAACTAACCTAAGTTACAATTACACCTAACACTACACTATACTTTAATAAATTATTCCTATTTAAAACTAAATACTTACCTGTAAAATAAACCCTAAGATAGCTACAATATAAATAATAATTATATTGTAGCTATCTTAGGATTTATATTTATTTTACAGGTAACTTTGTATTTATTTTAGCTAGTTAGAATAGTTATTAAATAGTTATTAACTATTTAATAACTACCTAGCTAAAAGAAATACAAAATTACCTGTAAAACAAATCCTAACCTAAGTTACAATTAAACCTAATACTACACTATCATTAAATTAATTAAATAAACTACCTACAAATAACTACAATTAAATACAATTACATAAACTAACTAAAGTACAAAAAATAAAAAAGCTAAGTTACAAAAAATAAAAAAATAAGTTACAAACATTTTAAAAATAGAATGCAAGCTCAATCTGATTGGCTGATTCCATCAGCCAATCAGATTTTTCCTACCTTAATTCCGATTGGCTGATAGAATCCTATCAGCCAATTGGAATTGAGGGGACGCCATCTTGGATGACGTCCCTTAAAGGAGCCTTCATTCATCGTAGTCCGTCGGTGAAGAAGGAGGTTCCGCGTCGGCGGGAGGAAGATTCAAGACCCGGCTTGGAAGATGACATCGCCAGGATAGAAGACATCTTTAGCGCCTCTTGGAAGATGACATCGGCCGGATCAAAGACTTCTTCAACGCCGCCTGGATGATGACTTCATCGGATGGAAGATTTCTTCAGCACCGCTTGGAGGATTAACTTCTTCCACTCCGGATGTCCACTTCGGTTCCATCGCTGCTCGGCTGAGTGAAGACAAAGTAGGATGATCTTCAGGGGATTAGTGTTACATTTTTGTAAGGGGGGTTTGGGTTAGATTAGGGGTATGTGGGTGGTGGGTTTTAATGTTGGGGGGGGTTGTATTTTTCTTTTACAGGCAAAAGAGCTGAACTTTTTGGGGCATGCCCCCACAAATGGCCCTTTTAAGGGCTGGTAAGGTAAAAGAGCTTTGAACTTTATTTAATTTAGAATAGGGTAGGGCATTTTTTTATTTTGGGGGGGTTTGTTATTTTATTAGGGGGCTTAGATTAGGTGTAAGTAGCTTAAAATTGTTGTAATATTTTTAAAATGTTTGTAACTTATTTTTTTATTTTTTGTAACTTAGCTTTTTTATTTTTTGTACTTTAGTTAGTTTATGTAATTGTATTTAATTGTAGTTATTTGTAGGTAGTTTATTTAATTAATTTAATGATAGTATAGTATTAGGTTTAATTGTAACTTAGGTTAGGATTTATTTTACAGGTAATTTTGTATTTCTTTTAGCTAGGTAGTTATTAAATAGTTAATAACTATTTAATAACTATTCTAACTAGCTAAAATAAATACAAAGTTACCTGTAAAATAAATATAAATCCTAAGATAGCTACAATATAATTATTATTTATATTGTAGCTATCTTAGGGTTTATTTTACAGGTAAGTATTTAGTTTTAAATAGGAATAATTTATTAAAGTATAGTGTAGTGTTAGGTGTAATTGTAACTTAGGTTAGGATTTATTTTACAGGTAAATTTCAGTTTATTTTAGATAGGTAAGCTATTAAATAGTTAATAACTATTTAATAGCTATTGTACCTTGTTAAAATAAATTGAAAGTTGCCTGTAAAATAAAAATAAATCCTAAGATAGCTAGAATATAATTATTATTTATATTGTAGCTATATTAGGGTTTATTTTAAAGGTAAGTATTTAGTTTTAAATAGGATTAATTTAGTTAATAATAGAAATATTATTTAGATTTATTAAATTAATATTTAAGTTAGGGGGGCGTTAGGGTTAGTGTTAGACTTAGGTTTAGGGGTTAATAATTTTATTACAGTGGCGGCGGCGTAGTGGGGGGCAGGATAGGGGTTAATAAATTTAGTATAGGTGGCGACGGTGTAGGGGGGGCAGATTAGGGGTTAATAAATTTATTATAGGTGGCGACGGGTTCAGGGAGCGGCAGTTTAGGGGTTAATACATTTATTATAGTTGCGGTGGGCTCCGGGAGCGGCGGTTTAGGGGTTAATATGTATAGAGTAGCTTGCGGTGGGCTCCGGGAGCGGCGGTTTAGGGGTTAATATGTATAGAGTAGCTTGCGGTGGGCTCCGGGAGCGGCGGTTTAGGGGGTAATAACTTTATTTAGTTGCGGCGGTGTAGGGGGCACAGATTAGTGGTGTTTAGACTCGGGGTACATGTTAGGGTGTTAGGTGTACACAGCTCCCATAGAAATCAATGGGATGTCTGTCAGCAGCGAATTTGTACTTTCGCTATGGTCAGACTCCCATTGATTCCTATGGGATCCGCCGCCTCCAGGGGTGGCGGTTTGAAAACCAGGTACGCTGGGCCGTAAAAGTGCCGAGCGTACCTGCTAGTCATTTGATAACTAGCAAAAGTAGTGAGATTGTGCCGCACTTGTGTGCGGAACATCTGGAGTGACATAAGAATCGATCTGTGTCGGACTGAGTCCGGCGGATCGAAGCTTACGTCACTAAATTCTACTTTAGCCGGTCTCGAGCCTTTGATAACTAAGGCGAATCAGCCTCGCCACAAATACGCTGCGGAATTCCAGCGTATTTGAGGTTGACGGCTTGATAACTAGGCCCCAAGGTATTTGAAATATTATTAAATAATATATAGAAGTATATTTATCTTTATTTAATAAAGCTGTGGATGTGCACATGGTCTGTAAAACAAAGGATTATTTCTAAAAGATCTCCCCCACTTCTTCAATGACACAGGAAACTAATAAAAAAAAAACAACATTCTTTGAAAGAGAAATTCCTAGCTAAAGTGGGAACAATAAAACATTTGCTTCTTAATTAGAAAGTGCAAATTTCATAGCACTCTGTACCCCATGTGGTATATGGAGTCGAGACGTCTGAAATAACCCCCTTGGAACTGATCAAAATCATAGGGAAACAACTTTTATGCACGTAGGTGTCAGTTATCTCTAAACATCAAATACACATCTGCACTGATTAGCTAAACAGAAAATATGTTGTATTAAGACTTTTACAACTACTCGTGGATTGACCCCATGTGGGGCAGTAAAGGCCTTGGAAAACAAAAGACAGATGCTGAGGTGTGACTCTGGAAGCTCACGTAAGCAGACAGCAAATAAACATTTTTTTTTTCTCTCTGTTTAAATACATGCCCCAGAATGTATTAAATATAGAAATTACATGGGTATTTGCTAAAGTTGGGAGGTAACTGTTTTAGTCAGTCAAAAATGTGTAATAACCTCTGTTTTGTTTATATTTTTCAGACATATAATCTCAGATCTACATAGAAATGAATGTGCATATATATATATATATATATATATATATATGTTTTGAAAACATAAAAGATCTTACTTAACCTCTGTGTTTTTAAGAATATAAATAAATACTTGTGGACCTGGAAAGAAATAATTAATGACACTTATTACTTTATTTCAGATGGAATGCCTGCATTAAATGAAATGTCATATCATATGAATGTGCAATAAATGTTTATAAAGTTTCAAATACATCTTTTAAAATATAGTGAGATGAAGATATGGAAGTTACTTTGATGTGATATGACTATGAGATATAAATTTTCTATTAGGCTAAATGAAATATAAATTATTTTAATATAATGCTAGATGTATTTGATGTTTCATATCAAAACGATCAGGAAATTAATCTGACGCTGCTCCATCTATGATTGATGTTGAGAGAGATTAATACAAGAAATTATGGCAGTTATTACATAGTTTAAAGAAATATTTCACTGTCTAAAATTGTTTTAGAAATGTTAAGGATTAATTTGTTTTATGCTATCTGCTACCACCGAAGGGCCGATACCGGTATAGCAGTTGAGATTTAACTGCTTAAAGGATGCGTTTCCGTGGTGATCAAGGGCCAATCCAAATAGACATCCCACCTAACCAATGGGATGGTCAGATCTCGTAGGGCCACTCCCATGGTTTCATAAATGAATGAAAAAGTTATTTAAGTGAATGCATGAAGAAGAATTGGGACAGATTTTGCTGACTTGAATGATACACTGCTGGGCGTCCAAAATACATTCATTCTAAACAAGCTAATCTACCTTTTTCTCAGTGATTGCAAAAATTTACTTATATATTTTCTGAGATGAAACAAGGAATCCTTGGTAACTGAACTATCTATTTTGGTAACATATATATATATATATATATATATATATATATATAAAAAGAAAGAGGGTTGCAATTAATATTTTAACACAGATATATGCATAATAGCTGTAGTTTATATTCAGTCTGTATATTGTTAAATACATATCCTTGATGCTAAATTGTTTTACCTATACAACTGTAGAGTTATAACTCAGAATTGGGTCTTTACATAAATAATATATACAATTTCTGATGTTTTTAATAGAAGTGTATATTGTACTATTGCTTAAATTAGCACTGTAAATCATATTGCTGAATGTTTGTAACTCCTATTTTAGGTCTTATTGTAATATTTTAAATGCAGCTCTGAATGAAAGATTGGTTTTAAAGTAAATTGGCATGAGCTTTGCATAGCATATTTTAAATAGTTTTTGTTTTAACGCATATAATATTGACTCATATTCTAAACATTACAAATATTTACATATCAACATGTTCATAGTTATTTACTAATAATAAAGAATTCAGATATTTAGATTAATTTTATTGTCTTAGCAAATGTATGTTTGATTGCAGGTTTAGTCTAAAGGAAGATTGTTAAATATATTCCCTGCCATATACTTACACATTGTTTAGAGAATACTGCTAAGATTTTCATAAATATACTGACATATTGTATGGAGGCACTTGCGTAAGATATTATAAATAATTATCATATTGATATAGTATATTTGTGGTAAATAGAAATTATTATAGAAGAGAGAAAAAATGTCATATTTCGAATTGATATTTTGAAAATATAGAAGTTTTTTGTTTTTTTGAAAATTGAAATATTGATTTTTGTGTTCAAGATTAATGTTAATATTTTGAAATATTATTAAAAATTAATTTTTGAAAAATTGATAAAAATATGAATTTTTCATATTTTAAAAAAAAAAAATTATAAAAAAAAATTATTAATTTTTCATATTTCAAAATTCATAAAAATATTAATTTTTCATATTTCAAAATTCATAAAAATATTAATTCTTCATATTTCAAAATTCATAAAAATATAATTTTTTCATATTTCAAAATTCATAAAAATATTAATTTTTCATATTTCAAGATTAATAAAAATATTAGTTTTGTCATATTTCAAAGTTGATATTGATATTTTGAAGATATAATTTTTTTATTTCTCTCTCTTATTGGTCAAAATTGTATTAGCGTTTTATATTGTTAAGTACAAACACTAAAATAACGATGTCTTCAGCAAAAAGTAATGCTAGCGTTTCTGTGCAAGATGAAATTGTGTCCTCCCCAATATCCTCCGTCAATGAAGTGATTCAGAAAAAAACGCTCAAATTAGACGCCATGAATCACATCATGACTAGACTTGATATTGGGGACGAAGTCTCTAGGTATATTAATGAGTGTAAAGATAAGGCCAAAGATTTAGTTAAAGATATGTGGTTTGAAGATGGGGAATTATACCAAATGTTACTGCAACTTAATAGATGCACGGAACTTAGGGGGCATGATGAATTAATTTTCGAAACTGGGCCGATCCTAATGTATTTGAGCTGTGAGATGTCTAACCAAATGGAAGGACAGAACAGACAATTAGGGCGGCTAAGGGATGAAAATAATTAATTACGAGAATTTCAAGATGCCTTTATTCAGACAAAGACAGAGGTTTTCCATATTAGCCAAAAGGCTTCTGATTTAGATAAATATAATCAGGAACTAATGGCTGATTTTAAAACTTTCGAAGAAGAATATCAAAAGTGCCAAGATGAAAATAAAACTTTAAGAGCTAGATATCATGAGGCTGAAAAAGCATACGAGCATGCAATAAATAAATTACAGAGACAAATTAGCAGCTATAAGGACTGGGACAGAAATGATAGTCAAGATCCCAGGCGGGAGGACAGACAAAGATACCCAAACTATAGCCATAATTCAGGCCCAGAGATAACTTTTTCCCCTAGACAACTACATAACTCTGGGGGACCAGAAAATTATTACGCTTCAAATGAAAGGCACTCTAGCTCAAACAATAAGTCCCCAGTAAGGTCAAGTGATATACCAAATAAAGTGTATGACACCCCACAATAATTAAATTCCTAAAGAATACAGTACGCCCATTTTCTAAAGGGGGGGCCACTTCCATAATTGACCACTTAGAGGCCTTTGAAAACGCATTATCTATAATGAGTGTTACAAGTGAGCAATTAAAAATTGAATTTCTACCCTGGGTATTTGAAAGTAAGCATCACAAAATCTTTGCTTCACTAAAGGATATGAATATTTGTTCCTGGAGTGAAACAAAACGACAATGCAGAAAAGAATTCGGACAACATCGCACTAAAACGGCAGCGAGAATAGCTGTATATGGTTTAAAATGTAGTGCGAATCAAAGTCCAATCAAGTTCCTTTCTGTATTGAAGAATGCGTACAGCATGGCTGAAGATGATCCCATATTTGAAGGTTCAGAGTTTGTGAATATATTTTTTGAAGCGCTCCCCACACCCATCAAAATAAACTTAGCTAGAGATTTTGAGGAGAACTGTTCATTGGAATGGCTGATCAAAGAGAGTACAAAGTTATACTCTATTCAGCAGTCCAGTGAACAGGGGGATAAAAGGGAGAAAAAGCCCAATCCTAAAATAGTGGCCGAAACTAGGGTGTCACCTGAACCCCTAAATTTGGAGTCTAAAAAGTAAACCTATGCTGAAGTGGCCAGAGAAAACGGGCCATCTCCACAGAGGTTTAACTCTACCCCTCCCACAACACGGGATGAGACGCTGAGAGACTATAGCCAAAGCGGGGGACATACTCAGGCGAAAAATTACGCCCAAAGAGAATACCCACAGAATAATGGGTACCCCCGCAAAGGTAGATACAATTGATGGCAAAGGTATTCTCAGGATAACCAGACACCCCAGGTATATAATGCTCCCCAAGGTACTAATACTGAGCAAGCTGAACCCCAGAGGCAACCACACCAGAATAGAAATAGCGGCCCTGATTCCGAGGATACCCAATGGTCCAGGAATCATTACAATGGGGCACCAGGAGATAGACCCAGGGGTAGAGGTAACTTGTACAATCAGGTAGATATGCTGTTTACCCAGTTAAATCGGTTGAGCGAACAAATCGCTAATATGAGTCAAAAATCTACGGCTCAGCAACCGAACAATACTTTTTTAGGGGTACAGCCAGTGGTCAGCAGTGGACCACAGGCACAGTCATAAATACTGCAGCATCACCTGAGGGGGAGGGGAGAGATATACAAAATGTAATAATAAATATCAATGATACTAATCATGTTCTCTCCCCACAGACCGAAAACGGACAATTTAGCTGTGATGACAGGCAACCTCATCCGGGAAAAATTAACAAAACTCTTCCCTTGCAGCACTCTCTTAACCTTATTTCCACAGATGCAGTACAAAAGAATCCAGCCGACCCTGTCATAGAGGAAACAGGTAGGTATGAAGCTTCCTCTACACAGGAAAACGTGGCGAATTCAGGTAACACGTGGCGAAGCCCACAGATGTATGAGAATGCCAATTTTATGTGTGAAATGGTAGAAAATGCAGGAAGATATTATGTATTAGTTGAGCTGCAAGATTCAGTCTCCAACCCTATCATGGGATTAGTCGACACTGGATCTCAGGCAACTATTTTATCCCACAGGTACTACACACAGCTAAGTGAGCTAACACCCCACAAACCTAAAATAAAAGAATTTGACGGTTCTCTAATAGGAGTTGGGGGTGATTCTCTAAAAGTCTACGGTACGGCCTGGTTAAAATTTAAATTGGGGAACAGGGTCATAAGACACCCTGTCATTATAGTGGATCTGCCTACTGATCGTTTAATTATTGGTAGTGATCTCCTGAAGCGATTAAGCACCATAATTGATTGCATAAATAATGTAATTTGGTCACAAGTTAAAAGGCCTATAAATTATGAAAAATCTGGTATATATCGCACCCGACGTAGCTGTCACGTGGTGGAAGAGAAACCAGATGCTGTGGAGGTTCATTTCAGGAATAACTCTATACCTGAAATCACTATTCTACAAATAGATGATCAGACTCCTTTTAGTGGCTCTGATGGTAATACTTTTAAAATATCGCCTGGAAAGATAGCGAATATTTCTCTAGATGGCGATGTATTAACCATATCACTCCATAAGGGGGATCATAAAATCCCTAAGGGGGAAGGCCACGCTCAATACCTCACAGGGATTGAGAGAGTTAAAGAGGATCTATTTATCCCTATACAAGTACATGACCTTGGTAAAACCAAGTATGCTAAAATAAACTTAAAACAGGAAGCTAGCTATATAAGTGAAGGTTTATTAGCGCAAATAGCTGAACCTAAAGTGATTAAATATCTTTCTCCCCAAGACCACTGTGTCAACGGCCTGGATGACAGGTCTGAATGCTATAACATCACAGCTAAGTGCTTATTATCTATCTCTATTGGCAATAAGTCAGTGAAGCACCTGTTTTTAGTTTTAAATACTCCCCATAATCAAATATACATTGGCAATGATATCTTACATAGATATGCCATACAAATAGATTTGATTAACTCTTGCCTCTGGAGCAGGTTAAAGGGGGACCCTGAAGAATTTCAGGATGAAAATGCAGCCCTGAAATCAAACCAGCAATTGCCATATGCTGTGAATATGCAGGTATCTAGCGATGTTATAATTCCTGCTGGGGCTGATAAATTTCTTTTACCCTTACAGGTAAAGAGAGGTCAGAAATTAAAAACTTCTGAAACACTGATTTGCCTCTCCCATAGAATACAAAATCTGGGTGTCACAGTAACCTACACCCCTATGGTGAATATTGGGACTGTTCCAATACATATTATTGTACATAACATGACTCCACAGGATATAACATTATCCAAGGGAACTACCATAGGATATGCACTGGAATCAAGTTATTACACTTTTGGATTCCAGAATAATGTAATTGGGCTAATACCTGAAGGATACCTAACTGAAGAACAATTAATAGAACAATCCTTTGCATCTATGCCAGAGGGTCTATTTAATATTCAGTCTATTTATCCCTTCAGCTCAGAGGAAGGCATCTGTAAAATTGAAGAAGCCTCTCTAGTGTTTGATCAGCCGATCAAACAGCAAGATTACCCCAATACCCAGAGTCATGGGAGCAATGTAAATTATAATCAAGGGGATCTCACCTCCAGACTGGAAGAAGCCTATGAAATAGGACAGCCTGAAATCTTTCCAGGATTTCAGCAAATAGTCGAAGAGCAAATATCCTTAGCTAATGGCTGTTCCAGCGATGATGAACGCCAACAGCTGCGAGAACTCCTGATGGAGTACAAGGATATTTTCGCTAAGGATTCTTATGACTGTTGTACTACAGACTTGCACATTGCAAGGATACAAACAGATCCTAATGCGCCACCTGTATTTGTCAAACAATACAGACTTCCCTTAGCCTCATATGATTCTCTTGCAGAGATCATAAGGAATTTGGAAGAAAGAGGTATTATCAGACAGGTGCACAGCTCTTATAATAATCCTATTCTAGGTGTCCTTAAGCCCAATGGACAATGGCGTTTGTGTGCTGACTTAAGACAGCTAAACAAACGAGTATACATGTCTGGCTGGCCTGTACCATACATTGACCAGTGCCTAGCACAAATGCAGGAATCCAAAATATTCACTGCCATTGATTGTGCACAGGGATATTATACCATAAAGGTACATGAAGAGGACCAATATAAGCTAGCATTCTCCTTCCAAAAGGTTCAGTATGCATTCCAGAGACTTCCATTTGGATACATAAATTCTGAACATGAATTTGCTGTATTCATGCATAAGGCTATGCCTGATGCACTGGAAAGGGGAACCTTATCTTATGTTGATGATGTTTTAATCAAAAGCACAGACTTTGAAAAACACATCGCAGAGCTTAAACACGTCCTCAGCCAACTTAAAAGGGCAGGTGTCAAATTATCCCTGCAAAAAGCTCAATGGTGCCGCACTTGTGTAAACTTCTTGGGACATGAAGTTACCTCTGACGGATTAAATCCCCAGAAGAAAAAGGTGGAAGCGATAGTGAATTCTAAAAACCCAACTAACTTAAAGGAATTGAGATCATTCCTGGGTATGACAAATTATTCTCGCAAATTCATTGATAATTATGCGGAATTAGCTAAACCACTACTACTTCTTCTAAAGAAAGATGTGAAATGGCACTGGAGTGAGTCTCAAGAGACAGCCATCAGAGAGCTGAAGAGAAAACTCACTCAAGCACCTTGCTTAGCGTACCCTGAAGGTGGCAAACCTTTCTACTTAGAAACAGGTTACACAGATATAAGCATGAGTGCTGTTTTATACCAAAATCATGATAATTTGAACAAAGCCATTGCTTATGCAGGCAAAAATCTATCCCCAGTAGAAATAAAGTTTAATGATTGTGAAAAAGCCCTCTTATCTACCGTATGGGCTCTACAAAATTTCCGCAGCTATATACAGGGCGAGAAAATTATTGTAGAAACGGCCCACCAGCCTTTGCTATATTTGCAAAGTGAGAGAATAAGAGATGGGAATTTGTCTAATAGCCGCATAACAGCGTGGACTCTTTCCTTGCAAGGCTGGCCATTAGAAATTTGCTACAAGCAGAATAAAAAGAATCCAGTCGCACAAGGGCTTGCTGAGCTCCACGACTGTACTGCTAGAGATCCTGGGGAAGAATTATCAGAAGATGATTTTCTGGAAGAACAATTGCTTTCTCCATACAAAATGTACAATGAGGAAAATTGCCAAACATTACCTTGGGTGTATGTTGATGGTTGTTCTTACCATGCCACTATTGATAATGAGCGCAGATTAGTCGCTGGCATTGGTATAACTGGGGCAAATGGATTCCCAAATATATCTATAGGTTTCAACATTGGACCAAGATCCAGTCAAGTTGCAGAACTAACTGCTGTTTTCAAAACCATTGAAATGGCTACTGAACATGGTATTCATGAATTTGTGATCATAACTGACTCAAATTACGTGCGTGACAGTTTTGTTGAATACCTGCCAACTTGGAAAAGAAATGGCATGCAGAAAAGCAATAACAAACCAGTCAAGCATGGCAAATTGTTCTGCGAGATTGATAATCTGGTGGTATCCAATGATTTAACCATACACTGGAAAAAGACCAAGGGTCATTCCAGAGTTCTAGGTCCTGATAAGGAAGGCAATGATCTTGCGGATTCGTTAGCCAAACAAGGAGCCATAACTGGAGAACTCCTTAATATTGACCACTTAATGGGTGCAATTCAGGTAGAAGCCATTTTCCAGAAACCAGGCAAAACAACAGAGTGAGCCTAACTTGGTACAATGGAGTCAGGATTCTCCTAGTGAGGACCTGATCACTAGTCAAAAAGAAGACACCATTGTAGGCATCTTCTATAAACACATAGAAGATCCTGAAAGCAACCCCATCTCAAAAGATAATTGTATTGGCAAAGAAGATCTGAGAATCTTAATAAAATCTAAATCACAATTCAAATTACAGGATGGTTTGTTAATTAGAACCTCCAAAACTGGCATCCAGCAGTGGGTAGTACCCATCAAGTTCCGAGGTCTAATGCTTCAACATGCCCATGATGCTCCCACATCTGGTCATCGTGGTGCCAAGCTCACGTATGAAATATTGCGTGATTACGCTTTTTGGCCACACATGTTGAAAGATGTTCAAACCTACTGTCAAGGGTGTTTAATCTGCCCACAGTTTCAACCCACTGCACCAACGCATAGAGCGCCATTGCAGAAAAGGGGGATGGTAATGCCATGGTCAGATATACAAATTGATTTTATTGGTCCGGTAACAAGGTCATCAAGAGGTAACAAGTACATGTTAACAGTGACATGCCTGTTCACTAAATGGGTAGAGTGCATTAGTGCACCTAACAATAGTGCTGAAACATGTGCAGCATTGCTCATCAACCATGTATTTTCCAGATTTGGTTTGCCCCAAAGAATTGAATCAGATCGGGGGACCCACTTCACTAGCGAAGTGATGACCAAAATGTGGAAAATACTAGGGGTTAAAAGAAAGCTCCATATTGCTTATAGAGCTTCCTCAAGTGGTGGTGTAGAGCGTTACAACCAGTCCATTGTTAAAATCTTCAAAAAGTTTGTGAGTGAAACGGGTAAAGACTGGGATGTAAAACTACCTCTAGTCTTAATGGCATTAAGAGCAACTCCAAGTAGTGCTACCAAGATGTCACCTTTTGAACTGATGACTGGTAGAAGAATGGTTCTACCTCAGCATCTGCTATACCGTACATCAGACCAAAACTTGATAAACGCTGCCAATACACATCAATATGTGGAGAACTTAAGAAAACACCTGCAATATGCATTTGCATTTGCTCAAAGGAATTTAGAAAGAGCCGCAACTGCCACTAAAACATACTATGATCTCAAAATGTCCAAAAAGGAATATGAAATAAATGATAAAGTTTATCTTTATAACTTTGGAAGAGATCAGGTTAGGGAGAAGAAATTTCTTCCCTCATGGAAAGGTCCCTTTATCATTACTGACAAAATATCTCCAGTAGCCTATAAAATAAGGATCCCCAAAAATGAAAGTTTCATAGATAAATGGGTCCATATCAATCAATTGCGGGCATGTCATCCCAGATCCCAACTACAAGTCATAGAGGGAGAATGAAGTGTCATATCCCCAAATGAACTAAAGACATACTGTAGTTTAAATATGCCTAACTGATAAACATGAAGGCTCAAAATAACAAACTTTCTACATAGAAGACTGTCCATGACGTGTACGGTCAACATCCTCACCAAATACCACTAACTTTGATCCAATTCAAATACATGTGTCATACCTATTTTTGAATTGGAAAGGGGGATTTATGTCAAGATATTTGAAATATTATTAAATAATATATAGAAGTATATTTATCTTTATTTAATAAAGCTGTGGATGTGCACATGGTCTGTAAAACAAAGGATTATTTCTAAAAGATCTCCCCCACTTCTTCAATGACACAGGAAACTAATAAAAAAAAAAAAACATTCTTTGAAAGAGAAATTCCTAGCTAAAGTGGGAACAATAAAACATTTGCTTCTTAATTAGAAAGTGCAAATTTCATAGCACGCTGTACCCCATGTGGTATATGGAGTCGAGACGTCTGAAATAACCCCCTTGGAACTGATCAAAATCATAGGGAAACAACTTTTATGCACGTAGGTGTCAGTTATCTCTAAACATCAAATACACATCTGCACTGATTAGCTAAACAGAAAATATGTTGTATTAAGACTTTTACAACTACTCGTGGATTGACCCCATGTGGGGCAGTAAAGGCCTTGGAAAACAAAAGACAGATGCTGAGGTGTGACTCTGGAAGCTCACGTAAGCAGACAGCAAATAAACATTTTTATTTATTTTTTTCTCTCTGTTTAAATACATGCCCCAGAATGTATTAAATATAGAAATTACATGGGTATTTGCTAAAGTTGGGAGGTAACTGTTTTAGTCAGTCAAAAATGTGTAATAACCTCTGTTTTGTTTATATTTTTCAGACATATAATCTCAGATCTACATAGAATTGAATGTGCATATATATATATATATATGTATATATGTTTTGAAAACATAAAAGATCTTACTTAACCTCTGTGTTTTTAAGAATATAAATAAATACTTGTGGACCTGGAAAGAAATAATTAATGACACTTATTACTTTATTTCAGATGGAATGCCTGCATGAAATGAAATGTCATATCATATGAATGTGCAATAAATGTTTATAAAGTTTCAAATACATCTTTTAAAATATAGTGAGATGAAGATATGGAAGTTACTTTGATGTGATATGACTATGAGATATAAATTTTCTGTTAGGCTAAATGAAATATAAATTATTTTAATATAATGCTAGATGTATTTGATGTTTCATATCAAAACGATCAGGAAATTAATCTGACGCTGCTCCATCTATGATTGATGTTGAGAGAGATTAATACAAGAAATTATGGCAGTTATTACATAGTTTAAAGAAATATTTCACTGTCTAAAAATGTTTTAGAAATGTTAAGGATGAATTTGTTTTATGCTATCTGCTACCACCGAAGGGCCGATACCGGTATAGCAGTTGAGTTTTAACTGCTTAAAGGATGCGTTTCCGTGGTGACCAAGGGCCAATCCAAATAGACATCCCACCTAACCAATGGGATGGTCAGATCTCGTAGGGCCACTCCCATGGTTTCATAAATGAATGAAAAAGTTATTTAAGTGAATGCATGAAGAAGAATTGGGACAGATTTTGCTGACTTGAATGATACACTGCTGGGCGTCCAAAATACATTCATTCTAAACAAGCTAATCTACCTTTTTCTCAGTGATTGCAAAAATTTACTTATATATTTTCTGAGATGAAACAAGGAATCCTTGGTAACTGAACTATCTATTTTGGTAATGTGTATATATATATATATATATAAAAAGAAAGAGGGTTGCAATTAATATTTTAACACAGATATATGCATAATAGCTGTAGTTTATATTCAGTCTGTATATTGTTAAATACATATCCTTGATGCTAAATTGTTTTACCTATACAACTGTAGAGTTATAACTCAGAATTGGGTCTTTACATAAATAATATATACAATTTCTGATGTTTTTAATAGAAGTGTATATTGTACTATTGCTTAAATTAGCACTGTAAATCATATTGCTGAATGTTTGTAACTCCTATTTTAGGTCTTATTGTAATATTTTAAATGCAGCTCTGAATGAAAGATTGGTTTTAAAGTAAATTGGCATGAGCTTTGCATAGCATATTTTAAATAGTTTTTGTTTTAACGCATATAATATTAACTCATATTCTAAACATTACAAATATTTACATATCAACATGTTCATAGTTATTTACTAATAATAAAGAATTCAGATATTTAGATTAATTTTATTGTCTTAGCAAATGTATGTTTGATTGCAGGTTTAGTCTTAAGGAAGATTGTTAAATATATACTTACACATTGTTTAGAGAATACTGCTAAGATTTTCATAAATATACTGACATAAGGCTTCTAACCGTTTTCGTTCCTTTCGTCAAAATAAGGAACAAAAACCTAATCCTTCCCCCAAGGAATCTGTTTCCCATTGGAAGCCTTCCTTAAATTGGAATAAATCCAAGCCATTTAGAAAACCAATGTCAGCCCCTAAGTCCGCATGAAGGTGCGGCCCTCATTCCAGCTCAGCTGGTAGGGGGCAGATTAAGGTTTTTCAAGGATATTTGGATAAATTCTGTCCAAAATCAATGGATTCAGAGCATTGTCTCTCAAGGGTATCGAATAGGATTCAGAGTAAGACCTCCTATGAGAAGATTTTTTCTCTCACGTATCACAGCAAATCCAGTAAAAGCTCAGGCTTTCCTGAAGTGTGTTTCAGATCTGGAGTCTTCAGGGGTAATCATGCCAGTTCCTTTTCAGGAACAAGGTTTGGGGTTTTATTCAAATCAATTCATTGTCCCAAAGAAGGAAAATTTATTCAGACCAGTTCTGGATCTGAAAATTTTGAATCGTTATGTAAGAGTACCAACATTCAAGATGGTGACTATAAGGACTATTCTGCCTTTTGTTCAGCGAGGACATTATATGTCCACAATAGACTTGCAGGATGCATACCTTCATATTCCGATTCATCCAGAACATTATCAGTTTCTAAGATTCTCTTTTCTAGACAAGCATTACCAATTTGTTGCTCTTCCATTTGGCCTAGCAACAGCTCCAAGAATCTTTTCAAAGGTTCTAGGTACCCTACTCTCTGTAATCAGAGAACAGGGTATTGCGGTGTTTCCTTATTTGGACGATATCTTGGTACTAGCTCAGTCTTTACATTCTGCAGAATCTCACATGAATCAACTAGTGTTGTTTCTTCAGAAACATGGTTGGAGGATCAATTTACAAAAAGTTTCTTGATTCCTCAGACAAGGGTCACCTTTTTAGGCTTCCAGATAGATTCAGTGTCCATGACCCTGTCTCTAACAGACAAGAGACGTTTAAAATTGGTTGCAGCCTGCCGGCACCTTCAGTCTCAGTCATTCCCTTCAGTGGCTATGTGCATGGAAGTTTTAGGTCTCATGACTGCAGCATAGGACGCGATCCCCTTTGCTCGTTTTGACATGAGACCTCTACAGCTTTGTATGCTGAACCAGTGGTGTAGGGATTATACAAAGATATCACAATTAATATCCTTAAATCCCAATGTACAACACTCTGACGTGGTGGATAGATCACCATCGTTTAGTTCAAGGGGCTTCTTTTGTTCGGCCAACCTGGACTGTGATCACAACAGATGCAAGTCTTTCAGGTTGGGGAGCTGTTTGGGGATCTCTGACAGCACAAGGGGTTTGGAAATCTCAAGAGGCGAGATTACCAATAAATATTTTAGAACTAGGTGCAATTCTCAGAGCTCTTCAGTTTTGGTCTCTGTTAAAGAGAGAACCGTTCATTTGTTTTCAGACAGACAATATCACAACAGTGGCATATGTCAATCATCAGGGTGGGACTCACAGTCCCCAAGCTATGAAAGAAGTATATCGGATACTTGCTTGGGTGGAATCCAGCTCCTGTCTAATCTCTGCGGTGCATATACCAGGTGTAGACAATTGGGAGGCGGATTATCTCAGCCGTCAGACTTTACATCCAGGGCAGTGGTCTCTCCATCCAGATGTGTTTTCTCAGATTGAGAGTTTCTATATCTGCTCTTTCTTGTGAGTCTCCTTTTCTGATTTTTCATCCGGATAAGGCAGTTTTGTGGACTTCTTTTCAATTTTTACCTAAGGTTGTGAATTCTAACAACATTAGTAGAGAAATTGTTGTCCCTTCCTTGTTTCCTAATCCTAAGAATTCTTTGGAAAGATCCTTACATTCTTTGGATGTGGTAAGAGCTTTGAAATATTATGTGGAAGCTACTAAAGATTTCAGGAAGACTTCCAGTTTATTTGTTTTATTTTCTGGTCCTAGGAAAGGTCAGAAGGCTTCTGCTATTTCCTTGGCTTCTTGGTTGAAACTTTTGATTCATCAAGCTTATTTGGAGTCGGGTCAGGCCCCGCCTCAGAGAATTACAGCTCATTCTACTAGATCAGTCTCCACTTTGTGGGCCTTTAAGAATGAAGCTTCAGTTGATCAGATTAGCAAAGCGGCAACTTGGTCCTCTTTTGCATACATTTACTAAATTCTACCGTTTTGATGTATTTGCTTCTTCAGAAGCAGTTTTTGGTAGAAAAGTTCTTCAGGCAGCTGTTTCAGTTTAATTCTTCTGCTTTTGATTTGAGTTGTTTTCTTTCATTTATGAGAATACACTTTTTTTTTTTTTTTTGGGTTGTGGATTAATTTTTTCAGCGGAAAATGGCGGTTTTTATTTTTATCCCTCCCTCTCTAGTGACTCTTGCTTGGAGTTCCACATCCTGGGTATTGCTATCCCATACGTCACTAGCTCATGGACTCTTGCCAATTGCATGAAAGAAAACATAATGTATGTAAGAACTTACCTGATAAATTAATTTCTTTCACATTGGCAAGAGTCCATGAGGCCCACCCTTTTTATGGTGGTTATAATTTTTTGGATAAAGCACAATTATTTCCAAATTTCTTTTGTTGATGCTTTTTACTCCTTTCTTTATCACCCCACGGCTTGGCTATTCATTAAACTGAATTGTGGGTGTGGTGAGGGGTGTATTTATAGGCATTTTGAGGTTTGGGAAATTTTGCCCCTCCTGGTAGGATTGTATATCCCTTACGTCATTAGCTCATGGACTCTTGCCAATATGAAAGAAATTAATTTATCAGGTAAGTTCTTACATAAATTATGTTATTCCTATTTATCACTAAATACTTACCTATAAAATAAACCCTAAGCTAGCTACAATATAACTAAAAGTTACATTGTATCTAGCTTAGAATTTATTTTTATTTTACAGGCAACTTTGTATTTATTTTAACTAGGTACAATAGTTATTAAATAGTTGTTAACTATTTAATAACTACCTAGCTAAAATAAATACAAATATACCTGTAAAATAAAACCTAACCTAAGTTGCAATTACAGCTAACACTACACTATAATTAAATTAATTAAATAAATTAACTACAATGAAATACAATTAAATTAAATGATCTAAAGTACAAAAAAACACTAAATTACAGAAAATAATAAAATAATTACAAGTTTTTTAAACTAATTACACCTAATCTAATCCCCCTAATAAAATGAAAAAGCCCCCAAAATAATAAAAAGCCCTACCCTATACTAAATTACAAATAGCCCTTAAAAGGGCCTTTTGCGGGGCATTGCCCCAAAGTAATCAGCTCTTTTACCTGGAAAAAAAATTACAATACCCCCCCAACATTAAAACCCACCACCCACACCCAACCCTACTCTAAAACCCACCCAATACCCCCTTAAATAAAACTAACACTAACCCCTTGAAGATCACCCTACCTTGAGAAGTCTTCACCCAACTGGGCCGACGTCCTCAACGAAGCCGGGCAAAGTGGTCCTCCAGACGGGCAGAAGTCTTCATCCAAGCCAGGCAGAAGAGGTCCTCCAGACGGGTAGAAGTCTTCATCCAGACGGCATCTTTAATCTTCATCCATCCGGTGCGGAGCGGCTCCAACTTCAAGACATCCGACGCAGAGCATCCTTCCTGGCCGACGACTACCCGACAAATGAATGTTCCTTTAAATGACGTCATCCAAGATGGCGTCCCTTGAATTCCGATTGGCTGATAGAATTCTATCAGCCAATCGGAATTAAGGTAGGAAAATTCCTATTGGCTGATGCAATCAGCCAATAGGATTGAAGTTCAATCTTATTGGCTGATCCAATCAGCCAATAGGATTGAGCTCGCATTCTATTGGCTGTTCCAATCAGCCAATAGAATGCAAGCTCAATCCTATTGGCTGATTGCATCAGCCAATAGGATTTTTCCTACCTTAATTCCAGTTGGCCAATTAGCCAATCGGAATTCAAGGGACGCCGTCTGGATGAAGACTTCTGCCCGTCTGGAGGACCTCTTCTGCCCGGCTTGGATGAAAACTTCTGCCCGTCTGGAGGACCACTTCGCCCGGCTTCGTTGAGGACTTCGGCCTGGTTGGGTGAAGACTTTTCAAGGTAGGGTGATCTTCAAGGGGTTAGTGCTAGGTTTTTTTAAGGGGGTGGGTTTTAGAGTAGGGTTGGGTGTGTGGGTGGTGGGTTTTAATGTTGGGGGGGTATTGTAATTTTTTCTTCTACAAGATACGACGAGTCCACGGATTTTATCCTTACTTGTGGGATATTAACCTCCTGCTAACAGGAAGTGGCACAGAGCACCAGAGCAGAGCTGTATATATAGCTCCTCCCTTCCCCTCCACCCCCAGTCATTCTCTTTGCCTGTGTTTGTACTAGGAAGAGGTAAAGTGAGGTGTTAGTTTTAGTTTCTTCAATCAAGAAGTTTTTTATTTTAAATGGTACCAGCGAGTACTATTTCCCTCAGGGGGATATAGAAGAAGGTTTCTGCCCTGAGGTTAATGATCTTAGCGGATGTAACTAAGATCCATGTTGGTTCCCACAGAGCTTCTGAAGGTAGTACAAGAAAGATCTTCAGTGTGGAGAACGGTTTCATGCTACAAGCAGCATTGAGGTATGTTCAGTCCTTTATTTCTGAGGAGACTTGGTATATCAGAACTGGCTGACATGTTTTTCCCTGCAAGGGAAGGGGTAAGCAGTAGACCTGGAAACAGAGGGTATTACTGAAAACCTGTATGTATTATTTGTTTACATGATACTGGGCTTTATGCATATTGCAGCATTTATCAAGGTGCAATAACAGAGACACTGGGAGAGGCAGCTTAATGTTTGGTTTTTATTAGTGAATAACAAACGTTTCCATAGCTGTTTATTATAAAGTTTATGTTTGGGGACCACATGGTTTTTGGCTAAACCGCTTCCCATGCGGTTGTACATTCTGAGGTAAACATCGTCCATGATGGGTGGGGCCTATTTTCGCGCGCTCAGTCGCGCAGTTCATCTGGCTGTGAAGGCAGCAGGCATTAGCTCCGGATGAGTCTACACTGATGTCCTGTTAACCGGATTGTTAGCAAGTCCTTTTGCAGTTCCCTGGGCAGGGAAGGTAGGCGTCACAGCAGAGCTGTGGGGAGGTACAGGGGTCCTATTTTGAAATCAAATACATTTTTTTTAAAGAACGTTTAAAGTTTAAATTTTGCCCTTTTGCCTCAGGGTGCAATAATTTTTGGCACTATTGTGTATGTTTTGCTAATTAGATAGCGTTATTTAACGTTTTTAGGCAGTTTGAAAAAATTGTGCGCGTTTATATTTCTTAAAGGTGCAGTACACTTTTTATAAAAACTGTTTAATTCAATAAATAAAGTGTTTAACGACTACTGTGTTTATTACAAGTCTGTCTGCCATTGAGGAAACTCATTGCTCTATGTGTTTGGA
Organism: Bombina bombina; assembly: GCF_027579735.1. Classification (NCBI taxonomy): domain Eukaryota; kingdom Metazoa; phylum Chordata; class Amphibia; order Anura; family Bombinatoridae; genus Bombina; species Bombina bombina. The sequence continues at coordinate 13,774,521 of NC_069502.1, read as the reverse complement.
AGCCATTGTGGAACCCCCTCTTACATTGTGTACCTCTTGTACTGAAAGGGCCTTACATTGTAAAAAGCATATTTTAGGTCAAGAAACTGTGCCTAAGGATGATTCTCAGTCTGAAGAGAATCAGGATATGCCATCTAATTCTCCCCAAGTGTCACAACCTTTAACGCCCACACAAGCGACGCCAAGTACCTCAAGTGCGTCTAATTCTTTTACTCTGCAGGAGATGGCTGCAGTTATGTCAACTACCCTTACAGAGGTATTATCTAAATTACCAGTGTTGCAGGGTAAACGCAGTAGGTCAAGTATTAATGTAAATACTGAATCCTCTGATGCTTTATTAGCTATTTCCGATGTTCCCTCACAGTTCTCTGAGTTGGGGGTCAGGGAATTGCTGTCTGAGGGAGAAATTTCAGATTCAGGAAATGTGTTATCTCAGACAGATTCAGACGTCATGTCCTTTAAATTTAAGCTTGAACACCTCCGCCTGTTACTTCGGGAGGTTTTAGCGACTCTGGATGATTGTGACCCTATTGTGATACCACCAGAGAAATTGTGTAAGATGGACAAATATCTAGAGGTGCCTACTTACACTGATGTTTTTCCAGTTCCTAAAAGAATTTTGGAAATTGTTAAAAAGGAATGGGATAGACCAGGTATACCGTTCTCTCCTCCTCCTAATTTTAAGAAAATGTTTCCTATATCAGACGCCATTCGGGACTCTTGGCAAATGGTCCCTAAGGTGTAAGGAGCTATTTCTACCCTGGCTAAGCGTACAACTATACCTATTGAGGACAGTTGTGCTTTCAAAGACCCAATGGATAAAAAGTTAGAGGGTCTTCTAAAGAAGTTATTTATTCATCAAGGTTTCCTTTTACAACCTACAGCTTGCATTGTTCCAGTGACTACTGCAGCAGCTTTTTGGTTTGAGGCTCTAGAAGAGTCTCTGAAGGTTGAGACTCCTTTAGAGACATCTTAGATAGAATTAAGGCTCTCAAGCTAGCTAATTCTTTTATTACTGATGTTGCTTTTCAAATTGCTAAATTAGCGGCGAAAAATGCAGGTTTTACCATTTTAGCGTGTAGAATGTTATGGCTCAAATCTTGGTCTTCTGATGTGTCATCAAAAGCTAAGCTTTTAGCTATTCCTTTTAAAGGTAAGACCCTATTCGGGCCTGAATTGAAAGAAATCATTTCTGATATTACTGGAGGTAAAGGTCATGCCCTACCTCAGGATAAGTCTGTTAAGATGAGGGGTAAACAAAATAATTTTCATTCCTTTCGAAACTTTAAAGGAGGACCCTCTGCTTCCTCTTCCTCAACAAAGCAGGAAGGGAGCTTTGTTCAATCCAAGTCAGTCTGGAGACCCAACCAGGCTTGGAATAAAGGTAAACAATCCAAGAAGCCCGCTGCTGCTACAAAGACAGCATAAAGGGGCGGCCCCCGATCCGGGACTGGACTTAGTAGGGGGCAGACTTTCTTTCTTTGCCCAGGCTTGGGCAAGAGACTTCAAGACCCTTGGGCACTGGAAATCGTGACCCACAGGTATCAACTGGAATTCAAGGATTTTCTCCCAAGAGGAAGATTTAATCTTTCTCGATTATCTGTAGACCAGATAAAAAGAGAGGCGTTCTTATGCTGTGTAAAAGAATTCTCTACCATGGGAGTAATTTGTCCCATTCCAAAACTGGAACAGGGGCAGGGGTTTTACTCAAATCTTTTTGTGGTTCCCAAAAAAGAGGTGTGACAGACCCTTCTGTCAGTACTGGAAGGGTTAACTCTGTTCAGCTTTGAGAAGCTATTTTTCTAAAGACAGGTTTGCTGGCATCAGCTATAATTAAGTTTAAGTGATAAACATTCCCATTGTTCAATCACATCTAGAGAGCAGACGCCCCAGTGATAAGAAAGGATCAAGTGTGTCTTATGTTTAACTTGTTATCTGCCTAAGTAAAGAAATGTGATTCTATTGTGGCCTGTCAAAGGGCGTTGTCCCTCCATGTAATGTACAACATTCTTTCAACCCCCCATCTGGGGAGTCAGACCTGTATAAATACTAGGCATATAGCCTTTAATAAATGACATTCTGTTTTAAACCTGAAAACTGGCTGGGTTGTGAATTGCTGATTCCCTATGCAGGACATTGTTCATCTGGTGTTAACCCTTGGTATCTTGTTGGTACCGTAACAATTGGTGGCAAGCGACGGAATGAACCTTATCTCCCAGAAGAGCAACTACACAAGCCAGTAACCTCAGGAAGAGGGGGATTATTACAATACTGACTAAGATGGAAAGAGTACCAGGGACAGAAGGAACCAATGGGCCCAGCATATCAGACAGAACCCCTGAAGAAGCAAGCTTTGATCGGGCGGTTAAAATAAGATTGGCATATTATGGCCCCAACCCATCTGCCGAAATTATCGACCGGGTCATAGCAGCTGTGGAGGCCAACCTACTTCGCCAAAGCGGCGCTGCAGCAGCCCAAGTCACAGCAACCCAAGTGGAAAAGGGAAAAGTAAATTTTGCAGCTTTTAAAAACTTCCTGGAAACAGAAGGAGAGATTGATGGGTACCTTGCGGATTTTGAGAGGCAATGTGCACTACACAAGGTACCCGCAGAGGACTGGGTCACGATATTATCCGGAAAATTATCCGGCCGGGCCAGTGAGGCTTTTGGGCCATTCCAGATGAGGAAGTCGGGGATTATAATACTGTAAAAGAGATTCTGCTCTGCCGGGTATGCGGTTACACTGGAGGCATACCGGAGGCGGTTCAGAGACACTGTTAAATTAGCTGGAGATTCCTACCTTGAGTGGGCATGTAAGGTGCACCGCACAGCAGCTCACTGGATAGCGGGGTGCCAAGCCGTATCTGGGGAAGAGGTGCTGCAGCTATTCCTGTTGAAACATTGCTTCGACAAGTTACCCACAGGAGTTCGATAGTGGGTTCGGGACCGTAAACGCTCCACCCTGCATGAAGCGGCTCGCTTGGCAGATGAGTATACGGATGCCCGCTGTTGCGGTACCAACAAGATACCAAGGGTTAATACCAGATGAACAATGTCCTGCATAGGGAATCAGCAATTCACAACCCAGCCAGTTTTCAGGTTTAAAACAGAATGACATTTATTAAAAGGCTATGCCTAGTATTTATGCAGGTCTGACCCCCCAGATGGGGGGTTGAAAGAATGTTGTACATTACATGGAGGGACAACGCCCTTTGACAGGCCACAATAGAATCACATTACTTTACTTAGGCAGATAACAAGTTAAACATAAGACACAATGGAGTCCTTATCACCAACAGTCTGACTCTGGAGGTGATTAAACAATGGAATGTTTATCACTTAAACGTAATTATAGCACACAATAGCTGAGGCCAGCAAACCTGTCTTTTAGAAAACAGCTTCTCAAAGCTACACAAGGTCAATTCTTTTAGTTCTGACCACAGGGTCTGTCACATAGCTCCCCCCTTGTGGAACACTCCGGCAGACCCGGCTTGACCCTTTGGCGGGTCAACCTGGGGATGACCAGACTAGGAGGTGGTAAGCATGTCAGTTTGCCAGAGATTTACTGAGCTCAGCGTCCTGGGGCTTAGCAGCAGGTGGGTCAGTCTCTGCTGCACAGATCTGGGCATGGGTAGTCACAGGGTTAACATCAGCGGGACCCATAGGAGCGTAGGCAGAAACAAGGGGGGCCAAGTTATTTCCAAGGAGAACATCAGCGGGTAAATCCTTCATGACCCCCACATTCACAGGTCTAGCGCCCACTCCCCAATCCAAATGTACCCTGGCAACAGGTAGGTGGAACACAGCGCCCCCTGCTACCCTCACAGTCACAGTGTCTCCAGTGTGCTGTTTCTCAGACACCAAGTTCTTTTGAAGCAAGGTCGTGGTAGCACCAGTATCCCGTAGACCACTGACCTCCTTCCCATTCACTTTAACCAGTTGCCGGTTATTCCGGCGGGCAGCTTGCACAAGGTCTGCTTCATGTAGGATGCCCCAGCATTCTTGCGCCTCTACGCAGCGGGCCGCAGGCTGAGGGTTACGTGGGATTCCATCGGCGGGTCTTCTCCAGGACTGTGCTTGGTTCACTGCATTTAGGGGAAACTCTGGTCTTTTGTGCCCAAGTTGCTTACATCCAAAGCACCGAATAGGCTGTGAGTAGCCCCGTGAATTGAACCGGGCTCTCTGAGGGTAGTTGCAGCACCTCTTCCCCAGATACGGCTTGGCACCCCGCTATCCAGTGAGCTGCTGTGCGGTGCACCTTACATGCCCACTCAAGGTAGGAATCTCCAGCTAATTTAACAGTGTCTCCGAACCGCCTCCGGTATGCCTCCGGTGTAACCGCATACCTGGAGAGCAGAGTCTCTTTTACAGTATTATAATCCCCGACTTCCTAATCTGGAATGGCCCAAAAAGCCTCACTGGATAATTTTCCGGATAATATCGTGACCCAGTCCTCTGCGGGTACCTTGTGTAGTGCACATTGCCTCTCAAAATCCGCAAGGTACCCATCAATCTCTCCTTCTGTTTCCAGGAAGTTTTTAAAAGCTGCAAAATTTACTTTTCCCTTTTCCACTCGGGTTGCTGTGACTTGGGCTGCTGCAGCGCTGCTTTGGCGAAGTAGGTTGGCCTCCACAGCTGCTATGACCCGGTCGATAATTTCAGCAGATGGGTTGGGGCCATAATATGCCAGTCTTATTTTAACCGCCCGATCAAAGCTTGCCTCTTCAGGGGTTCTGTCTGATATGCTGGGCCCATTGGCTCCTTCGGTCCCTGGTACTCTTTCCATCTTAGTCAGTGTTGTAATAATCCCCCTCTTCCTGAGGTTACTGGCTTGTGTAGTTGCTCTTCTGGGCGATAAGGTTCATTCCGTCGCTTGCCACCAATTGTTACGGTACCAACAGTGTACCAAGGGTTAATAGCAGATGAACTATGTCCTGCATAGGGAATCAGCAATTCACAACCCAGCCAGTTTTCAGGTTTAAAACAGAATGACATTTATTAAAAGGCTATGCCTAGTATTTATGCAGGTCTGACCCCCCCAGATGGGGGGTTGAAAGAATGTTGTACATTACATGGAGGGACAACGCCCTTTGACAGGCAACAATAGAATCACATTACTTTACTTAGGCAGATAACAAGTTAAACATAAGACACAATGGAGTCCTTATCACCAACAGTCTGACTCTGGAGGTGATTAAACAATGGAATGTTTATCACTTAAACGTAATTATAGCACACAATAGCTGAGGCCAGCAAACCTGTCTTTTAGAAAACAGCTTCTCAAAGCTACACAAGATCAATTCTTTTAGTTCTGACCACAGGGTCTGTCACACCCGCAAACTGGACACTGCTACCACTAAGCCCCCTGCCAGAGTGGAGTACAGACCCCCAGTCACCCCAGCAGCTGCCCGTTACCAACCCCCGGCGCACCGCTATACCACACGGCCTCCGGCCACGAACTACCCTCAGAGAGCCCGGTTCAATTCACGGGGCTACTCACAGCCTATTCGGTGCTTTGGATGTAAGCAACTTGGGCACAAAAGACCAGAGTGTCCCCTAAATGCAGCGAACCAAGCACAGTCCTGGAGAAGACCCGCCGGCGGAATCCCACATAACTCTCAGCCTGCGGCCCGCTACGTAGAGGCACAAGAATGCTGGGGCATCCTACATGAAGCAGACCTTGTGCAAGCTGCCCGCCGGAATAACCGGCAACTGGTTAAAGTGAATGGGAAGGAGGTCAGTGGTCTACGGGATACTGGTGCTACCACGACCTTGCTTCAAAAGAACTTGGTGTCTGAGAAACAGCACACTGGAGACACTGTGACTGTGAGGGTAGCAGGGGGCGCTGTGTTCCGCCTACCTGTTGCCAGGGTACATTTGGATTGGGGAGTGGGCGCTAGACCTGTGAATGTGGGGGTCATGAAGGATTTACCCGCTGATGTTCTCCTTGGAAATAACTCTGCCCTCCTTGTTTCTGCCTATGCTCCTATGTGTCCCACTGATGTTAACCCTGTGACTACCCGTGCACAGATCCGTGAAGCAGAGACTGACCCACCTGCTGCTAAGCCCCAGGACGCTGAGCTCAGTAAATCTCTATCCGCTATTGATACGTGGAAGTCCCGTTACAATGCGCTGATGAAGGAGAAGAGGAGCGCAGAGGAAAAAGCACGTTTAGAACGTGAATCTCTGCTAGACAAGCTGCACCGACAGACTGCAGAAAACACCAGCTTGAGAGTGGAACATGAAACCTTAAAGACAAACTTAGCGACACTGGAGGAGAAGCTGATGCTGGCTCATAGTGAGGTGCAGCAACTCAAGGGCACCCTATGTCAGTATGAAGGGATTGTGGATACCTATAAAGAGCAGGTACAAAAAACACGTAAAGAAGCCGATGATATTTTGAAGGACTGTTTAGCCCTAGTCGGGGCACTGAAGAGGTTGAACCCTTATTTATATGGACAGGGATTCTCTCTCATAACGGGAATACAGATGGATTGTCCCGGCAAACTGACATGCCTACCACCTCCTAGTCCGGTCATCTCCAGGTTGACCCGCCAAAGGGTCAAGCCGGGTCTGCCGGAGTGTTCCACAAGGGGGGAGCTATGTGACAGACCCTTCTGTCAGTACTGGAAGGGTTAACTCTGTTCAGCTTTGAGAAGCTATTTTTCTAAAGACAGGTTTGCTGGCATCAGCTATAATTAAGTTTAAGTGATAAACATTCCCATTGTTCAATCACATCTAGAGAGCAGACGCCCCAGTGATAAGAAAGGATCAAGTGTGTCTTATGTTTAACTTGTTATCTGCCTAAGTAAAGTAATGTGATTCTATTGTGGCCTGTCAAAGGGCGTTGTCTCTCCATGTAATGTACAACATTCTTTCAACCCCCGTCTGGGGGGTCAGACCTGTATACAGGGATAGGCACGAGCCAAGGCTGTAGCGGACATTTTCTAAAGTAAAGACCTTTAGTGAAGGACACAAAGGTACATTTACAATTAAAACTATTATTTTATAGTGCTGAATTTTATTATACTGATGCAGATACCACTGATCCTATAACCAGCCCTTGTCTGGCTATACACATGTGCCAGTGTCACTTCTGTGTCTTTGTATAGAGCTGGGTGTTATTATACAGATGCAGATACACATCCAGTATTTCACTCAGGCTTTATTTATTCCATAACTTATCACCCAATATCGCTAGCAGTCTCTTGACAAGCCACTAATTTTATTCTCACTAAATATTTTCCCTTTCCTATTATTTAATTAGAAAGAAAATATATACTAAGGTTATGATTCACAACCTTACTATATCTTTTTCTTTCTATTTAAATACTAATAATAAAACTCAGGTGCTGGTTAAAGTGCTTTACCTTTGCATATAAAGCTCCAGGGACACAGTGGCAGCTTGCTTCTTGAATCTTCCCTCACTCAGAGTAATTTTCTAGTACTAAGCGGCATCATGTGGGAGTGGCCACAACCCTGCAAAACATGGCGCTGCATGTGTTAAGGAGCAGTTAGGACCAGTATTCATCTGTCTTACTCCTCCCTCCCCACAGCAAAATGGGCGGCGGACACTGCAAGGGCCAGTCACGGACACCAGTGTCCGTGTACGGACACCTTGCCTATCCCTGCCTGTATAAATACTAGGCATATAGCCTTTAAGAAATGACATTCTGTTTTAAACCTGAAAACTGGCTGGGTTGTGAATTGCTGATTCCCTATGCAGGACATTGTTCATCTGGTGTTAACCCTTGGTATCTTGTTGGTACCGTAACAAGAGGGAACTTTCAGACCCATTTTAGATCTCAAGTGTCTAAACAAGTTTCTCAGAGTTCCATCATTCAAGATGGAAACTATACAAACAATCTTACCAATGATCCAGGAGGGTCAATTTATGACTACCGTGGACTTGAAGGATGCATACCTTCATATCCCTATTCACAATGATCATCATCAATTCCTAAGGTTTGCCTTCCTGGACAAACATTACCAGTTCGTGGATCTTCCCTTCGGGTTGGCCACAGCACCCAGAATCTTCACAAAGGTTCTAGGGTCTCTTCTAGCGGTTCTTAGACCGTGGGGCATTGCAGTGGCGCCTTATCTGCATGATATTCTGATTCAGGCGTCAACTTATCATTTGACAAAATCTCACACGGACATAGTATTGTCTTTCCTGAGAACTCATGGTTGGTAGGTGAACATAGAAAAGAGTTCACTAGTTCCACTGACAAGGGTTCCCTTCTTGGTGACTCTGATAGACTAGGTAGACATGAAAATATTTCTGATGGAGGTCATAAAAACAAAGATTATAAATACTTGCCGAGCACTTCAGTCCATTCCTCGGCCATCAGTGACTCAGTGTATGGAGGTCATTGGATTAATGTTAGCGGCAATGGACATCATTCCGTTTGCCTGCTTTCATCTCAGACCACTGCAGCTGTGCATGCTCAGACAGTGGAATGGGGACTATGCAAATTTATCTCCTCAGATAAATCTGGATCAAGAGACCAGAGACTCTCTTCTTTGGTGGTTGTCGCTGGATCATCTGTCCCAGGGGACTTGTTTCTGCAGACCCTCGTGGGTGATAGTGACAACGGACGCCAGCCTACTGGGCTGGGGTGCAGTTTGGAATTCCCTGAAGGCTCAGGGTGTTTGGACTCAGGTGGAGTCTCTACTTCCAATCAATATTCTAAAACTGAGAGCAATCTTCAATGCACTTCAGGCGTGGCTTCAGTTGGCTTTGGCCAATTTCATCAGATTCCATTCAGAAAACATCACGACTGTGGCATATATCAATCATCAAGGGGGAACAAGGAGTTCTTTAGCGATGATAGAAGTATCTAAGATAATCCGATGGGCAGAGGCCCACTCTTGTTATCTGTTGGCAATTTACATCCCAGTAGTAGAAAACTGGGAAGCGGATTTTCTAAGTCGTCAGACTTTTCATCCGGGGGAGTGGGAACTCCATCCGGAGGTGTTTGCCTCATTGATTCGCCAATGAGGCAGACCGGAACTGGATCTGATGGCATCTCGTGAGAATGCCAAGCTTCCACGTTACGGATCCAGGTCAAGGGATCCCCAGGCCAAACTGATAGATGCCTTGGCAGTGCCTTGGTTGTTCAGCCTAGCCTATGTGTTTCCACCATTTCCTCTCCTTCCACGCGTGATTGCTCGAATCAAACAGGATAGAGCTTCAGTAATCCTGATAGCGCCTGAGTGGCCACGCAGGACTTGGTATGCGGATCTAGTGGACATGTCCTCTGCCACCGTGGAAACTTCCTTTTAGACAGGACCTTCTCATTCAAGGTCCTTTCCAGATCATCCAAATCTAAATTCTTTGCAGTTGACTACTTGGAGATTGAACACTTGATTCTATCTAAGCGAGGATTCTCTGATTCGGTCATCGATACTTTGATACAGGCTCGAAAGCCTGTCACTAGAAAAAAATATCATAAGATATGGCGTAAATATCTTTATTGGTGCGAATCCAAGGATTACTCATGGAGTAAAATTAGGATTCCCAGGATTCTGTCTTTTCTCCAAGAAGGATTGGAGAAAGGGTTATCAGCAAGTTCCTTAAAGGGATAGATTTCTGCTTTGTCAATTTTGCTTCACAAACGTTTGGCAAATGTATCAGATGTTAAATCTTTTTGTCAGGCTCTATCTAGAATTAAGCCTGTATTTAGACCTATTACTCCTCCCTGGAGTTTGAATTTAGTTCTTCGACTTCTTCAAGGGGCTCCGTTTGAACCCATGCATTCCATAGATATTAAATAATTATCTTGGAAAGTTCTGTTTTTAGTTGCTATTTCTTCTGCTCGAAGAGTTTCTGAGCTTTCAGCGTTTCATTCTGATAAGGTGGTTTTACGTATCAAACCTGGATTTCTTCCTAAGGTTGTTTCAAATAAGAATATTCATCAGGAAATTGTTGTTCCTTCCTTGTGTCCTAATCCTTCTTCTAAGAAGGAGCGTCTGTTACATAACCTGGACGTGGTCCGTGCCTTAAAGTTTTACTTACAGGCAACTAAGGATTTCCGTCAATCATCTTCATTATTCATTGTTTATTCTGGAAAGCGTAGGGGTCAGAAAGCTACGGCTACCTCTCTTTCTTTTTGGCTGAGGAGTATCATCCACCTGGCATATGAGACTGCTGGACAGCAGCCTCCTGAAAGTATTACGTCTCATTCTACCAGGGCTGTGGCTTCCACATGGGCCTTTAAAAATGATGCATCTGTTGAACAGATTTGTAAGGCTGCGACTTGGTCGTCCCATCATACTTTTTCCAAATTTTACAAATTTGATACTTTTGCTTCTTCTGGGGCTGTTTTTGGGAGAAAAGTTCTTCAAGCAGTGGTGCCTTCCATTTAGGTCTCTGTCTTGTCCCTCCCGTTTCATCCGTGTCCTGTAGCTTTGGTATTGTATCCTACAAGTAAGGATGAAATCCGTGGACTCATCGTATCTTGTAGAAGAAAAGGAAATTTATTCTTACCTGATAAATTGATTTCTTCTACGATACGACGAGTCCATGGCCCTCCCTGTCATTTTAAGACAGATTATATTTTTTTTTTACAACTTCAGTCACCTCTGCACCTTTTAGCTTTTCTTTTCTCTTCCTAAAACCTTCGGTCGAATGAATGGGGCTGGAGGGGAAGGGAGAAGCTATATATACAGCTCTGCTGTGGTGCTCTTTGCCACTTCCTGTTAGCAGGAGGTTAATATCCCACAAGTAAGGATGAAATCCGTGGACTCGTCGTATCATGGAAGAAATCAATTTATCAGGTAAGCATAAATTTCCTTTTTTCCAGGTAAAAGAGCTGATTACTTTGGGGCAATGCCCCGCAAAAGGCCCTTTTAAGGGCTATTTGTAATTTAGTATAGGGTAGGGCTTTTTATTATTTTGGGGGGCTTTTTTATTTTATTAGGGGGATTAGATTAGGTGTAATTAGTTTAAAAAAACTTGAAATTATTTTATTATTTTCTGTAATTTAGTGGGGGTATTTGTACTTTAGATAATTTAATTTAATTGTATTTCATTGTAGTTAATTTATTTAATTAATTTAATTATAGTGTAGTGTTAGGTGTTATTGTAACTTAGGTTAGGTTTTATTTTACAGGTATATTTGTATTTATTTTAGCTAGGTAGTTATTAAATAGTTAATAACTATTTAATAACTATTGTACCTATTTAAAATAAATACAAACTTGCCTGTAAAATAAAAATAAACCCTAAGCTAGATACAATGTAACTATTAGTTATATTGTAGCTATCTTAGGGTTTATTTTATAGGTAAGTATTTAGTTTTAAATAGGACTAATTTAGTTAATGCTAGGAATATTTATTTAGATTTATTTAAATTATATTTAAGTTAGGGGGGTGTTAGAGTTAGGGTTAGACTTAGGTTTAGGGGTTAATACATTTAATATAGTGGTGGCAGTGTAGGGGGGCAGATTAGGGGTTAATAAATATAATGTAGGTGGCGGCGGTGTATGGGGGGAGATTAGGGGTTGAGAACGTATTCAGGTCCGCGTCAGCGATGTTAGGCGATCTTAGGTGAGCGTATTGGTGTCGGCGAATGCAGGTAAGTTGACAGGTTGATAAATAGAGGCCCACTGCATGTACAGGCAGTTGTGACACAGATACCCACTGATCACTCTACACTATATAGCAAAGAGACAACAGTAGGAAGGATCTAAGAGATAATAAAGGATAGCTGAATTACACTAATAAATAAACCCACTCTAAGGCTCCTTCATAAGTACATAAATAAATCATGAGCAGGAGAAATTCAGGGATGTGGAAGATTCTCAAAACTCCAACCTGCTCACTCTCATACCTATATGCCTTACAAGATCTCCCCAGAGAGGAGATACATCTAGCCAGATTTAAAGCTTTTGGCAAGGTTAATAGCACTGGGATCTCAGAGATAGAAGGACTCTAAAAAAACAAACAATTATGGCCTTGTATATTAATAGAGCATATAATGTATAACTCTCTGAAGCTGGTATGAGAAAAATATCAGCAGCGGCACCTCCGGATCCTCAAAGGAGACAAGGTATCCGCCGACTGAAAGGAAAGGAGGGTTACTAGTGCCCTGTGAGGCGACTGCAATCTGCGCCTTTAGTAAGGGCTAGTTTTTATGTCGGCAGCGCCATCTTGCCTGTTGTACTGAGGCTGAGCGCACAGTAAGACTGCTCTGCATATCAAAAAGCTAATCGATAGCGGTAACGATCATGGATCAAGAAGACTGGAAGAAGACCATTAGCCTTAATCTTAGGGTGTAAGAGAGTGTTCTGTAATATTTCCCTACCTTGTTACGTTGTCCTACCTACGTAATGCATATTGCCAAGCCTACATCTAGATAGAGAACTTTCATATCCGCCATATTTGTTTCATAAGGAGGGTGATGTTAAATAACATAAATAATTAAGCATACACACAAAATATTTGTATGATAGCTTGTGATGATAGCGTTCATTTTATAAATGTATTTTTCAGGCTATGTAACAAAAAATAATGGAAAAATATCTGTACCCTGAAAATATACATTTATAAAATGAACGCTATCATCACAAGCTAATAACATACATAATATTTTTTATTATGTTTTAGAGTTTTAGTGGATTATAGGAAGTGGGAGGGATACTTAAGCTTTGCTGGGGTGTCTTTACCTACTTCTGGTGGCCAGGAGTTGAATTCCCAACAGAAATGAATGGAATTGTGGAATCTCCAAGCCATTGGAAAGAAACACATTATTTAATCATGTTGGTTATCCAAAACAGGGCAACAAATGGATGATCTATCTGTTTAAACAATACAAATTCTGGAGTAGACTGTCCCTTTAGTAAGTTGTGTATAGTGTGACATTCTGTGTATAATACCACACCTGACTCTGAGCAGACGATTCCAGCATGAACATTAAGGAAACATGCCTCAGTGCTCCACAGGCTCATAATACACTGTGATATGCCAGTCTCTCTCCCGGAGCAGGAAACCTTCTCCACCGTCACAACGTCAGACTCAGGCTTCATCATATACTCCTGGACTCTCACTAGTGGCCCACATCCAAGCAGTCTGCAAATGGCTGCAGCTTCAGGTAAGTCGAAGTTCCAGGCACAGACTCTGCCACGTGTTCCGTTACCGCTCATTTCTATAATCCCGTCACAGCCGCCAGATCCGTTCACCAAATTAACAGACTCAAATCCTGTGAATGAGATAGAGTAGTTGTCAGGAGATCATGAATACCCTGTACACTCCTGTACCCAATGACAGCAACAATTGCCAAATAGTGTGAGGGCAGAAAAAAATGTGTAGCAAATGTTTACAGATCACTGGTATAATCACACGTATGTAATGTATGTTTACTGATCACTGGTATAATCACACGTGTTTAATGTACATTTACTGATCACTGGTATAATCACACATATGTAATGTACGTTTACTGATCACTGGAATAATCACACATATGTAATGTACGTTTACTGATCACTGGAATAATCACACATATGTAATGTACGTTTACTGATCACTGGAATAATCACACGTATGTAATGTACGTTTACTGATTACTGGTATAATCACACATATATAATGTACGTTTACTGCTCACTGGAATAATCACACATATGTAATGTACGTTTACTGATCACTGGAATAATCACATATATGTGTAATGTACGTTTACTGATCACTGGAATAATCACACGTATGAAATGTACATTTACTGATCACTGGTATAATCACACATATGTAATGTATGTTTACTTACTGATCACTGGTATAATCACACGTGTGTAATGTACATTTACTGATCACTGGTATAATCACACGTGTGTAATGTACATTTACTGATCACTGGAATAATCACACATATGTAATGTACGTTTACTGATCACTGGAATAATCACACGTATGTAATGTATGTTTACTGATCACTGGAATAATCACACATATGTAATGTATGTTTACTGATCACTGGTATAATCACATATATGTGTAATGTACGTTTACTGATCACTGGTATAATCACACGTATGTAATGTATGTTTACTGATCACTGGTATAATCACACGTGTTTAATGTACATTTACTGATCACTGGTATAATCACATATATGTGTAATGTACGTTTACTGATCACTGGTATAATCACATATATGTGTAATGTACGTTTACTGATCACTGGTATAATCACACGTATGTAATGTATGTTTACTGATCACTGGTATAATCACACGTGTTTAATGTACATTTACTGATCACTGGTATAATCACACATATGTAATGTAAGTTTACTGATCACTGAAATAATCACACGTATGAAATGTACATTTACTGATCACTGGTATAATCACACGTATGTAATGTACATTTACTGATCACTGGTATAATCACACGTATGTAATGTACGTTTACTGATCACTGGTATAATCACATGTAAGTAATGTATGTTTACTGATCACTGGTATAATCACACGTGTGTAATGTACATTTACTGATCACTGGTATAATCACACGTATGTAATGTATGTTTACTGATCACTGGTATAATCACACACATGTAATGTATGTTTACTGATCACTGGTATAATCACACGTATGTAATGTACGTTTACTGATCACTGGTATAATCACACACATGTAATGTATGTTTACTGATCACTGGTATAATCACACATATGTAATGTACGTTTACTGATCACTGGTATAATCACATATATGTGTAATGTACGTTTACTGATCACTGATATAATCACATATATGTGTAATGTACGTTTACTGATCACTGGTATAATCACATGTATGTAATGTATGTTTACTAATCACTGGTATAATCACACGTATGTAATGTACGTTTACTGATCACTGGTATAATCACACGTATGTAATGTACGTTTACTGATCACTGGTATAATCACACGTATGTAATGTACGTTTACTGATCACTGGTATAATCACATATATGTGTAATGTACGTTTACTGATCACTGGTATAATCACATATATGTGTAATGTACGTTTACTGATCACTGGTATAATCACACGTATGTAATGTACGTTTACTGATCACTGGTATAATCACACACATGTAATGTACGTTTACTGATCACTGGAATAATCACACATATGTAATGTACGTTTACTGATCACTGGAATAATCACACGTATGTAATGTACGTTTACTGATCACTGGAATAATCACACGTATGAAATGTACATTTACTGATCACTGGTATAATCACACATATGTAATGTATGTTTACTTACTGATCACTGGAATAATCACACGTGTTTAATGTACATTTACTGATCACTGGTATAATCACATATATGTGTAATGTACGTTTACTGATCACTGGTATAATCACATATATGTGTAATGTACGTTTACTGATCACTGGTATAATCACATGTATGTAATGTATGTTTACTGATCACTGGTATAATCACACGTATGTAATGTACGTTTACTGATCACTGGAATAATCACACATATGTAATGTACGTTTACTTACTGATCACTGGAATAATCACACGTGTTTAATGTACATTTACTGATCACTGGTATAATCACATATATGTGTAATGTACGTTTACTGATCACTGGTATAATCACATATATGTGTAATGTACGTTTACTGATCACTGGTATAATCACATGTATGTAATGTATGTTTACTGATCACTGGTATAATCACACGTATGTAATGTATGTTTACTGATCACTGGTATAATCACATGTATGTAATGTATGTTTACTGATCACTGGTATAATCACATGTATGTAATGTACGTTTACTGATCACTGGTATAATCACATGTATGTAATGTATGTTTACTGATCACTGGTATAATCACACACATGTAATGTACGTTTACTGATCACTGGAATAATCACACATATGTAATGTACGTTTACTGATCACTGGAATAATCACACGTATGTAATGTACGTTTACTGATCACTGGTATAATCACATATATGTGTAATGTACGTTTACTGATCACTGGTATAATCACATATATGTGTAATGTACGTTTACTGATCACTGGTATAATCACAAGTATGTAATGTACGTTTACTGATCACTGGTATAATCACACACATGTAATGTACGTTTACTGATCACTGGAATAATCACACATATGTAATGTACGTTTACTGATCACTGGAATAATCACACGTATGTAATGTACGTTTACTGATCACTGGAATAATCACACGTATGAAATGTACATTTACTGATCACTGGTATAATCACACATATGTAATGTATGTTTACTTACTGATCACTGGAATAATCACACGTGTTTAATGTACATTTACTGATCACTGGTATAATCACATATATGTGTAATGTACGTTTACTGATCACTGGTATAATCACATATATGTGTAATGTACGTTTACTGATCACTGGTATAATCACATGTATGTAATGTATGTTTACTGATCACTGGTATAATCACACGTATGTAATGTACGTTTACTGATCACTGGTATAATCACATATATGTGTAATGTACGTTTACTGATCACTGGTATAATCACATGTATGTAATGTATGTTTACTGATCACTGGTATAATCACATGTATGTAATGTACGTTTACTGATCACTGGTATAATCACATGTATGTAATGTATGTTTACTGATCACTGGTATAATCACACGTATGTAATGTACGTTTACTGATCACTGGTATAATCACACGTATGTAATGTATGTTTACTGATCACTGGTATAATCACACGTGTTTAATGTACATTTACTGATCACTGGTATAATCACACATATGTAATGTATGTTTACTGATCACTGGTATAATCACACGTGTTTAATGTACATTTACTGATCACTGGTATAATCACACATATGTAATGTATGTTTACTGATCACTGGTATAATCACACGTGTTTAATGTACATTTACTGATCACTGGTATAATCACATATATGTGTAATGTACGTTTACTGATCACTGGTATAATCACACGTATGTAATGTATGTTTACTGATCACTGGTATAATCACATGTATGTAATGTATGTTTACTGATCACTGGTATAATCACACGTATGTAATGTACGTTTACTGATCACTGGTATAATCACACGTATGTAATGTATGTTTACTGATCACTGGTATAATCACACGTGTTTAATGTACGTTTACTGATCACTGGTATAATCACATGTATGTAATGTATGTTTACTGATCACTGGTATAATCACACATGTGTAATGTACGTTTACTGATCACTGGTATAATCACACGTATGTAATGTATGTTTACTGATCACTGGTATAATCACACGTGTTTAATGTACATTTACTGATCACTGGTATAATCACACATATGTAATGTACGTTTACTGATCACTGGAATAATCACACGTATGAAATGTACATTTACTGATCACTGGTATAATCACACGTATGTAATGTATGTTTACTGATCACTGGTATAATCACACATATGTAATGTACGTTTACTGATCACTGGTATAATCACACGTATGTAATGTACGTTTACTGATCACTGGTATAATCACACATATGTAATGTATGTTTACTGATCACTGGTATAATCACACATATGTAATGTACGTTTACTGATCACTGGTATAATCACACATATGTAATGTACGTTTACTGATCACTGGTATAATCACACGTATGAAATGTACATTTACTGATCACTGGTATAATCACACATATGTAATGTATGTTTACTTAATGATCACTGGAATAATCACACGTGTGTAATGTACATTTACTGATCACTGGTATAATCACACGTGTGTAATGTACATTTACTGATCACTGGTATAATCACACGTATGTAATGTACGTTTACTGATCACTGGTATAATCACACGTATGTAATGTATGTTTACTGATCACTGGTATAATCACACATATGTAATGTACGTTTACTGATCACTGGTATAATCACACATATGTAATGTACGTTTACTGATCACTGGTATAATCACACGTATGTAATGTATGTTTACTGATCACTGGTATAATCACACATATGTAATGTACGTTTACTGATCACTGGTATAATCACACATATGTAATGTACGTTTACTGATCACTGGTATAATCACACATATGTAATGTATGTTTACTTAATGATCACTGGAATAATCACACGTGTGTAATGTACATTTACTGATCACTGGTATAATCACACGTGTGTAATGTACATTTACTGATCACTGGTATAATCACACGTATGTAATGTATGTTTACTGATCACTGGTATAATCACATATATGTGTAATGTACGTTTACTGATCACTGGTATAATCACATATATGTGTAATGTACGTTTACTGATCACTGGTATAATCACATGTATGTAATGTATGTTTACTAATCACTGGTATAATCACACGTATGTAATGTACGTTTACTGATCACTGGTATAATCACACACATGTAATGTATGTTTACTAATCACTGGTATAATCACACGTATGTAATGTACGTTTACTGATCACTGGTATAATCACATGTATGTAATGTATGTTTACTGATCACTGGTATAATCACACATATGTAATGTACGTTTACTGATCACTGGTATAATCACACGTATGTAATGTACGTTTACTGATCACTGGTATAATCACACATATGTAATGTATGTTTACTGATCACTGGTATAATCACACATATGTAATGTACGTTTACTGATCACTGGTATAATCACACATATGTAATGTACGTTTACTGATCACTGGTATAATCACACGTATGAAATGTACATTTACTGATCACTGGTATAATCACACATATGTAATGTATGTTTACTTAATGATCACTGGAATAATCACACGTGTGTAATGTACATTTACTGATCACTGGTATAATCACACGTGTGTAATGTACATTTACTGATCACTGGTATAATCACACGTATGTAATGTACGTTTACTGATCACTGGTATAATCACACACATGTAATGTATGTTTACTGATCACTGGTATAATCACATATATGTGTAATGTACGTTTACTGATCACTGGTATAATCACATATATGTGTAATGTACGTTTACTGATCACTGGTATAATCACATGTATGTAATGTATGTTTACTAATCACTGGTATAATCACACGTATGTAATGTACGTTTACTGATCACTGGTATAATCACACACATGTAATGTATGTTTACTAATCACTGGTATAATCACACGTATGTAATGTACGTTTACTGATCACTGGTATAATCACATGTATGTAATGTATGTTTACTGATCACTGGTATAATCACATGTATGTAATGTATGTTTACTGATCACTGGTATAATCACACGTGTGTAATGTACATTTACTGATCACTGGTATAATCACACGTATGTAATGTACGTTTACTGATCACTGGTATAATCACACACATGTAATGTATGTTTACTGATCACTGGTATAATCACATATATGTGTAATGTACGTTTACTGATCACTGGTATAATCACACGTATGTAATGTACGTTTACTGATCACTGGTATAATCACACACATGTAATGTATGTTTACTGATCACTGGTATAATCACATATATGTGTAATGTACGTTTACTGATCACTGGTATAATCACACGTATGTAATGTACGTTTACTGATCACTGGTATAATCACACGTATGTAATGTACGTTTACTGATCACTGGTATAATCACACGTATGTAATGTACGTTTACTGATCACTGGTATAATCACACGTATGTAATGTATGTTTACTGATCACTGATATAATCACACGTATGTAATGTACGTTTACTGATCACTGGTATAATCACACGTATGTAATGTACATTTACTGATCACTGGTATAATCACACACATGTAATGTATGTTTACTGATCACTGGTATAATCACATATATGTGTAATGTACGTTTACTGATCACTGGTATAATCACACACATGAAATGTATGTTTACTGATCACTGGTATAATCACATGTATGTAATGTATGTTTACTAATCACTGGTATAATCACACGTATGTAATGTACGTTTACTGATCACTGGTATAATCACACACATGTAATGTATGTTTACTGATCACTGGTATAATCACACATATGTAATGTACGTTTACTGATCACTGGTATAATCACATATATGTGTAATGTACGTTTACTGATCACTGGTATAATCACACGTATGTAATGTACATTTACTGATCACTGGTATAATCACATATATGTGTAATGTACGTTTACTGATCACTGGTATAATCACATGTATGTAATGTATGTTTACTGATCACTGGTGTAATCACACGTATGTAATGTACGTTTACTGATCACTGGTATAATCACACATGTGTAATGTACGTTTACTGATCACTGGTATAATCACACATGTGTAATGTACGTTTACTGATCACTGGTATAATCACACGTGTGTAAGGTATGTTTACTGATCACTGGTATAATCACACTATGTAATGTATGATTACTGATCACTGGTATAATCACATGTATGTAATGTACATTTACTGATCACTGGTATAATCACACACGTATGTAATGTACTTTTACTGATCACTGGTATAATCACACGTATGTAATGTACATTTACTGATCATTGGTATAATCACACACATGTAATGTATGTTTACTGATCACTGGTATAATCACATGTATGTGATGTACGTTTACTGATTACTGGTATAATCACACATATATAATGTACGTTTACTGCTCACTGGTATAATCACACGTATGTAATGTACATTTACTGATCACTGGTATAATCACACGTATGTAATGTACGTTTACTGATCACTGGTATAATCACACGTATGTAATGTACGTTTACTGATCACTGGTATAATCACACATGTGTAATGTACATTTACTGATCACTGGTATAATCCGTACGTGTACTGATCACTGGTATAATCCGTACGTTTACTGATCACTGGTATAATCACACATATGTAATGTACGTTTACTGATCACTGGTATAATCACACACATTTAATGTACGTTTACTGATCACTGGTATAATCACACACATTTAATGTACGTTTACTGATCACTGGTATAATCACACATATGTAATGTGCATTTACTGATCACTGGTATAATCACACGTATGTAATGTACATTTTCGGATCACTGGTATAATCACACGTATGTAATGTACGTTTACTGATCAATGGTATAATCACACATGTGTAATGTACGTTTACTGATCACTGGTATAATCACACATGTGTAATGTACGTTTATTGATCACTGGTATAATCACACGTATGTAATGCACGTTTACTGATCACTGGTGTTATGGTATAACCCGGATACCAAGGGTTAATACCTGATGAAAGATGCCCTGAATGTGGGATCAGCAACACACACAAACCCAACTAATTCCCCCCAAACATGAGACCAGGCTCCATCTTGAAGGTAAAAACAGAATGTACTTTATTGAGGGCTATATGCCCAGTATTTATGCAGGTCTGAGACCAGATGGGGGGTTGGAAGAGTATTTTACATTAGATAGAGGGAAGACGCCCTTTGACATGATACAATAGAATTACATTACTTAACCAAATAAACAATTTAAACACAAGAATACAATGGAGTCCTTCTTATTACTTGGAAGTCTGCTTTCTGGAGGTGATTAAACAATGTGAATGCTTATCACATAAACCTAATTACAGTACACAATAGATGCTGCCAGAAAACCTGTCTTTAGAAAATAGCTTCTCAAAGCTGAACAAAGTTAACCCTTCCAGTACTGACAGAGGGGTCTGTCACACGGCTCCCTCCTGGTGGGACACTCCGGCAGACCCGGCTTGACCCTTTGGCGGGTCAACTTGGGGATGACCGGACTAGGAGGTGGTAGGAATGTCAGTTTGCAGGGACAATCCATCTGTATTCCCGTTATGAGAGAGAATTCCTGTCCGTATAAATAAGGGTTCAACTTCTTCAGTGCCCAGACTAGGGCTAAACAGTCCTTCAAAATCTCATCTGCTTCTTTACGAGTTTTTTGTACCTGCTCTTTATAGGTATCCACAAGCCCTTCATATTGACGTAGGTTGCCCTTGAGCTGCTGCACCTCACTATGGGCCAGCGTCAGCTTCTCCTCCAGTGTCGCTAAGTTTGTCTTTAATGTTTCATGTTCCACTCTGAAGCTGGTGTTTTCTGCGGTCTGTCGGTGCAGCTTATCTAGCAGAGATTCCAGTTCTAAACGCGCTTTTTCCTCTGCGCTCCTCTTCTCTCCCGCTAGCACTGTTACGTGATTGTTTAACGTGATCATTTCATCCTCTACTTGACTCTTCTCCTTCATCAGCGCATTGTAACGGGACTTCCACGTATCAATAGCGGATAGAGATTTACTGAGCTCAGCGTCCTGGGGCTCAGCAGCAGGTGGGTCAGTCTCTGTGGCACGGATCTGGGCATGGGTAGTCACAGGGTTAACATCGGTGGGACCCATGGGAGCGTAGGCAGAAACAAGGGGGGCCAAGTTATTTCCAAGGAGAACATCAGCAGGTAAGTCCTTCATGACCCCCACATTTACAGGTCTAGCGCCCCTTCCCCAATCCAAATGTACCTGGGCAACAGGTAGGTGGAACACAGCGCCCCCTGCTACCCTCACAGCCACAGTATCTCCGGTGTGCTGGTTCTCAGACACCAAGTTCTTTTGGAGCAAGGTCATGGTAGCACCAGTATCCCGTAGACCACTGACCTCCTTCCCATTCACTTTAACCAGTTGCCGGTTATTCCGGTGGGCAGCTTGCACAGGGTCGGCTTCATGTAGGATGCCCCAGCATTCTTGCTCCTCTTCGTAGTGGGCCGCAGGCCGGGGGTTACATGGGTTTCCGCCGGCGGGTCTCCTCCAGGACTGTGCTTGGTTCGCTGTGTTTAGGGGACACTCCGGTCTTTTGTGCCCTAGTTTCTTACATCCAAAGCACCGAATAGGCTGTGAGTAGTCCCGTGAGTTGAACCGGGCTGTCTGAGGATAGTTCGTGGCTGGAGGCCGTGTTTTTGAGCGGTGCACCGGAGGTTGGTAACTGGTAGCTGCTGGCGTGACTGTGGGTCTGTACTCCACTCTGGCAAGGGGCTTAGTGGTAGCAGTGTCCAGTTTGCGGGCATCCGTATACTCATCTGCCAGTCGAGCAGCTTCATGCAGGGTGGAGGGTTTACGGTCCCGAACCCACTCTCTAACTCCTGCGGATAACTTGTTGAAGCAATGTTCCAACAGGAATAGCTGCAGCACCTCTTCCCTGGATACGGCTTGGCACCCCGCCATCCAGTGAGCTGCTGTGCGGTGCACCTTACATGCCCACTCAACGTAGGAATCTCCAGCTAGTTTAACAGTGTCTCTGAACCGTCTCCTGTATGCCTCTGGTGTAATCGCATACCTGGAGAGCAGAGCCTCTTTTACAGCATTATAATCCCCGACTTCCTCATCTGGAATGGCCCGAAAAGCCTCGCTGGCCCGGCCAGATAATTTTCCGGATAATATCATGACCCAGTCCTCTGCGGGTACCTTGTGTAGGGCACATTGCCTCTCAAAATCCACAAGGTACCCATCAATCTCTCCTTCTGTTTCCAGGAAGTTTTTAAAAGCTGCAAAATTTACTTTTTTCTTTTCCACTGGGGTTGCTGTGACTTGGGCTGCTGCAGCGCCTCTTTGGCGAAGTAGGTTGGCCTCCACAGCTGCTATGACCCGGTCGATAATTTCTGTAGTCGGGTTGGGGCCATAATGTGCCAGTCTTATTTTAACCGCCCGGTCAAAGCTTGCTTCTTCGGGGGTTCTGACTGATATGCTGGGCCCATTGGTTCCTTCGGTCCCTGGTACTCCGTCCATCTCGGTCAGTATTGTAATAATCTCCCTCTTCCTGAGGTTACTGGCTTGTCGGCCCCATTGTTCTAGCAGGTCTTTAAGGGTAGCTCTTTTCAGCCTTTCATACAGTACTCTCATTAGGTCCGGATGTGTAGTTGCTCTTCTGGGCGATGAGGACCATCCCGTCACTTGCCACCAGTTGTTATGGTATAGCCCGGATATCGAGGGTTAATACCAGATGAAAGATGCCCTTAATACGGGAATAGCAACACATGAACCCAGTTAATACACCGAAAGGGGAAAATACATGAAATCCTTCTCTCATGGAACAGGCAAAAGAATAATTCAAAGTAGCAATTCCCCCCAAACACGAGACCAAGCTCCGTCTTGAGGGTAAAACAGGAATATCTTTATTGAGGGCTACAAGCCCGGTATTTAAGCAGGTCTCCCACCTGGTACCAGTAAACCCCTCCTCTCTATCCTGGAGATAATTGGTAAGAAATCCAATTATCTCCATGGCTAGAGGAAAAACGCCCTTTTACAGGATACAATAAAAATACATTACATAAACAATTAAACAATCAAAAACAAGAAAACAAAACAAACACAAGAAAACAAAACAAACGATTCCTTTATGGCACCTAGCAGTCTGGACTCTGGAGGGGATTACACAAGGTGAAAGCGTATCACCTAAACCTAATTACAGTAAACAATAGCTGATGCCAGGAAACCTGTATCAGAAAATACAGTTTCTCAAAAACTGAACAAGGAGAGAGTTAACCCCTTTAGTACTGTTGGATTCACACCCTGTACCTATAATGGGCACAGGGTGACAAACATAATGCCAGAATCCAGAATCCGTAGGGAGGTTGGCAGTTTCAGTGGTGTTCGGGAGATTAAAAAAAGAATAAACGAACGGGGAAGTACAGATAGGAAATCATACGAATCCACACAAATTAACCAGGAGAGTCACATAGTTCCAGGACAGAGGGGTCTGTCACAGTTATTGACACCTAGATTACAAGTTTTGCGTTAGGGTAAAAAAGCAGCCTTAAGAGGTCCTAACGCTGCTTTTTTACGCCCGCTGGTATTACGAGTCTTGCAGGTACAGGTGTACCGCTCACTTTTTTGGCCAGACTTGGCAATACTGCAAATCATCTTATGTAAATTGTGTATCCTCTTTTTTCAAAGGGACCTGCATAGCGCCGGTATTACGAGTCTGCCAAAAAGTGAGCGGTAGACCCTCTCCTGTCAAGACTGGTACCGCATTTTAAAGTCAGTAGTTAATAGTTTTACACTACAAAGCCGTAGCATATAACTCTTAACTAAAGTGCTAAAAAGTACACTAACCCCCATAAACTACCTATTAACCCCTAAACCGAGGCCCTCCTACATCGCAAACACTAAAATAAATATTTTAACCCCTAATCTGCCGAACCAGACATCGCCGCCACTACAATAAATATATTAACTCCTAAACCGCCACACTCCTGCCTCGCAAACGCTAGTTAAATATTATTAACCCCTAATCTTCCGTCCCAAACATCGCTGCCACCTACCTACATTTATTAACCCCTAATCTGCCGCCCCCAACGTCGCTGCCACTATAATAAAGTTATTAACCCCTAAATCTAAGTCTAACCCTAACACCCCCTAACTAAAATATAATTAAAAGAAATCTAACTAAAAATTCCTATCATTAACTAAATTATTCCTATTTAAAGCTAAATACTTACCTATAAAATAAACCCCAAGCTAGCTATAATATAACTAATAGTTACATTGTAGCTATCTTAGTATTTATTTTTATTTTACAGGCAAGTTTGTATTTATTTTAACTAGGTAGAATAGTTAGTAAATAGTTATTTACTATTTAATAACTACCTAGCTAAAATAAATACAAAAGTACCTGTAAAATAAAACCTAACCTAAGTTACAATTACACCTAACACTACACTATAATTAAATAAATTAACTAAATTAAATACAATTAAATAAATTGCATACAATTAGCTAAATTAAATTAAATTACCTAAAGTACAAAAAAATCCCATTAAATTACAGAAAATAATAAACAAATTACAGATATTTAAACTAATTACACCTAATCTAATAGCCCTATTAAAATAAAAAAAGCCCCCCCCCAAAAAAAAAAAAACCCTAGCCTAAACTAAACTACCAATAGCCCTTAAAAGGGCCTTTTGCGGGGCATTGCCCCAAAGTAATCAGCTCTTTTACCTGTAAAAATACAAACAACCCCCCAACAGTAAAACCCATCACCCACACAACCAACCCCCAAATAAAATACTAACTAAAAAAACCTAAGCTCCCCATTGCCCTGAAAAGGGCATTTGGATGGGCATTGCCCTTAAAAGGGCAGTTAGCTCTTTTGCCGCACAAAGTCCCTAACCTAAAAATAAAACCCACCCAATACACCCTTAAAAAAACCTAACACTAACCCCCTGAAGATCGACTTACCGGGAGACGTTTTCATCCAAGACGGGGCAAAGTGGTCCTCCAGACGGGCAGAAGTCTTCATCCAAGCCGGGCAGAAGTGGTCCTCTAAATCCTATTAGCTGATCCAATTAGCCAATAGAATGTGAGCTCAATCCTATGTGCTGATTGGATCAGCCAATAGGATTGAACTTCAATCCTATTGACTGATTGCATCAGCCAATATGATTTTTTTCTACCTTAATTCTGATTGGCTGATAGAATTCTATCAGCCAATCAGAATCTAAGGGACGCCATCTTGGATGACATCACTTAAAGGTACCTTCATTCTGTTTTAGTCGTCAGATGAAGAGGATGCTCCGCGTCGGATGTCTTGAAGATGGACCCGCTCTGCGCTTGATGGATGAAGATAAAAGATGCCGTCTGGATGAAGATGTCACGGATACCAGGCTGCAAGGGTTAAACCCCTACCCCCTATAACCTTCCCCCTGTTGTTATCTAGTCTAGGTGTGAAGTGTTTTTCTGTTAATTGTGTGAGTCATCCATTTTCCTTTTGTAAGTCAGGATGTGATTAGCATCTGTTTAACTAACCATTGTCTGATGTTTGTCTCATTGTATAATATTTTTTCTATTTGTGTAGTAACTACCCCCATGTGTTGGAAATGTATAAAAGCTGTGTTTTCTGTGCAATAAACCCCTACCCCCTATAACCTCACCCCTAGTGTTATCTAGTCTAGGAGTAAAGTGTATTTTTGTTATTGTGTGAGTCATTCATTGTCCTTTAGTAAGTCAGGATGTGATTAGAATCTGTTTAACTAACCATTGTCTGATGTTTGTCTCATTGTATAATATTTGTTTCTATTTGTGTAGTAACTACCCCCATGTGTTGGAAATGTATAAAAGCTGTGTTTTCTGTGCAATAAAGCATTTCTTGTTTCACCTGAATATGCTAGTCTGTCTAGTTATTTAGGTGAGCTCCAGCTAAAATCACTTTTCCTGGGCTACATAGCAGCCTGTTCCAGGCAGAGGAAGGACACTCTGGCAGAGCTACCTAGTCTGGTAGCTGGAGTCTGCCACAGGGTGGGACCCTGAGCACTGGTGCTGTCGGGCATCAGGGGTGGCTACAGGCTGTGGTCACTTGCCATCTACATAGCTGCAGTCGGCAGGGAAGAAGCAGGACCCGTTGGGCGGAGCTACACAGTCGGGGTAGCCGGGGTATCCATCACATTGGTGGCAGCGGTGGGATCTGCTTCTATCACAGTTTCTGCCGACAGAGGAGACGTGCCACAGTAGCCGGTAACTATGGGAACCAAGCTCCTAAGGAGTGGACTGGTCCAGGAGGAGATGGTTCTGGATGACAGCTACAGGGCCCTCCGATGGTATGCTATGCAAGTGTGACCATGGCTGGGTGATGGTGTCCCCACAGAGGGCTTTGGTAACGGCGGCCCTGTATTACTATTTGAACTAATGGCAGAGGACCCAGATTTTGGGAGTCAGGAGGAGTGGAGACTTAAGGACATTTGTGAGTACCAAGGGAGCCTGCTGAGTCTCTCAGGGGTACCCTGGCTGCAAGCCGATTTGGATTATATATGTGGCATGGAATTGGAGATGGAACAGAGACACAAAAGACTGATAGATTGCGTTAAACAGCATGCCACAGAGCCTGCAGGGAGCTATGATACAGCAGTCTGGGAATCATGGAGGTTGGCCTTAGAGAATAGGCAACAGAGCATAAGCGACAACGAGCTGCTAGATACAGATCAGCAGCTGGGCCCAGAGCTTATGGACTTGGACAAGGGAGCCACCCTAGCAGAAGCACTGGCAACAGGGCAGAGAGCCGCCGGCCTCTGCCCAGCACCTGTAACAGCTCCAGGAAACCAGGGAGAGGAGGAAGTCGTCCTCCCTCCCCTTACAGAGAACCCCTTGCAGGGAGAGATGGATGTCAATAACTCTCCCCAGCAGCAGATCCCCTTCCCAGGAGAGGAGACAGTCAGTCTCTCTCTCCCCAGCGGCAGAGCCAGGAGAGGAGACAGTCGGTCTCTCTCACCAGCGGCAGAGCCATCCCCTGGGAGCGGAGGTAGTCGTCCTCCCTCCCCATAAGCCGAACTCCTTCCTGGGAGAGGAGACAGTCAGTCTCCCTCCCCAGCGGCAGAGCCAGGAGCCGGGAGAGGAGACAGTCGGTCTCACTCCCCAGCGGCAGAGCCATCCCCTGGGAGCGGAGGTAGTCATCCTCCCTTCCCGTAAACAGAACCCCTTTCTGGGAGAGGACGCAGTCTCTCTCCCCAGCAGCAGAGCCAGGAGCCCCGAGAGAGGAGACAGTCAGTCTCTCTCCCCAGTGGCAGAGCCATCCCCTGGGAGTGGAGGTAGTCATCCTCCCTCCCCGTAAACAGAACCCTTTCCCGGGAGAGGAGACAGACGGTCTCTCTCCCCAGCGGAAGAGCCAGTACCCGGGAGAGGAGACAGTCGGTCTCTCTCCCCAGCGGCAGAGCCATCCCCTGGGAGCGGAGGTAGTCATCCTCCCTCCCCATAAACAGAACCCCTTTCTGGGAGAGGACGCATTCTCTCTCCCCAGCGGCAGATCCATCTGTTATGGTATAACCCGGATATCAAGGGTTAATACCTGATGAAAGATGCCCTGAATACGGGATCAGCAACACACAAACCCAGTTAATTCCCCCCAAACACGAGACCAAGCTCCATCTTGAGGGTAAAATAGAATGTGTTTTATTGAGGGCTATATGCCCAGTATTTATGCAGGTCTCCCACCTGGCTGACAAGTATAGTACATTAGCCAATCGCAGTGGGTCAGGCATAAACGCTCCCCTTGGTACCAGTGAACCCCTCCTCCCTATCCTGGAGATAATTGGGAATAAATCCAACTATCTCCATGGCTAGAGGAAAACGCCCTTTTACAGGATTCAATAAAGATACATTGCATAAACAATTAAACAATCAAACACAAGAAAACAATTGTCTATTCACAGGTAAAACAGATTAACATATCAAGTTAATTAACTGAGGAAGAAAATTTACTCAGACTATCTGATGTTGGGCAGTGTAGTTAACATAATCACACACGGACACAATCAGTTTACCCAGACAGACTCCTGAGACACAATCAGAACAGAAACATAAAAAATACATCTTATTACAGAATACAAGAACTGCTCTTATTATTAACTATGAAGTCCTTTATGCCCCCATGGTTTATAGAGTCACAATTGCTCCCACAAGGGGCACTCACACCCTGTACCCATCCTGTATTTATGGATACAGGATGAAATGGACATAAGACAGAGTTATGAAAGTACATGGGGTGTCCAGCATATAAAATTCCACATTTCCATGCAGTCTCTGGGTATCCTTAAGCCCATGTACCTCCAGCCCAAAGAATGTTCCATAACAGGCCCTCCAATGCACAGTTGAGATTGGTCTTGTCACACCATCCTTCGGGAGCAGAAGTAGTCGTCCTCCCTCCCCTTACAGAGAAGCCCTTGCAGGGAGAGATGGGTATCGATATCTCTCCACTGCGGCCAAATCCCTTTCTGGGAGAGGAGACAGTTGGTCTCTCTCCCCAGCAGCAGCACAGTTTCCCATGGAGCGGAGGTAGCAGACCTCCCTCCCCAGCGGTAGATCTCCTTCTCGGGAGAAGAGACAGACGGACTCTCCCCTCAGTATCTTGGCAGGGTCTCTACCCTTTTCTTGTAGCAGAGTATTTCTCACAGGGGGCAGGTGTGTTACAGTACCAACAGTGTACCAAGGGTTAATACCAGATGAACAATGTCCTGCATAGGGAATCAGCAATTCACAACCCAGCCAGTTTTCAGGTTTAAAACAGAATGACATTTATTAAAAGGCTATGCCTAGTATTTATGCAGGTCTGACCCCCCAGATGGGGGGTTGAAAGAATGTTGTACATTACATGGAGGGACAACGCCCTTTGACAGGCCACAATAGAATCACATTACTTTACTTAGGCAGATAACAAGTTAAACATAAGACACAATGGAGTCCTTATCACCAACAGTCTGACTCTGGAGGTGATTAAACAATGGAATGTTTATCACTTAAACGTAATTATAGCACACAATAGCTGAGGCCAGCAAACCTGTCTTTTAGAAAACAGCTTCTCAAAGCTACACAAGGTCAATTCTTTTAGTTCTGACCACAGGGTCTGTCACATAGCTCCCCCCTTGTGGAACACTCCGGCAGACCCGGCTTGACCCTTTGGCGGGTGGTAGGCATGTCAGTTTGCCAGGACAATCCATCTGTATTCCCGTTATGAGAGAGAATTCCTGCCTGTATAAATAAGGGTTCAACTTCTTCAGTGCCCAGACCAGGGCTAAATAGTCCTTCAAAATCTCATCAGCTTCCTTTGTACCTGCTCTTTATAGGTATCCACAATCCCTTCATACTGACATAGGGTGCCCTTGAGTTGCTGCACCTCACTATGAGCCAGTGTCAGCTTCTCCTCAAGTGTCGCTGTTTGTCTTTAATGTTTCATGTCCCACTCTCAAGCTGGTGTTGTCTGCAGTCTGTCGGTGCAGCTTGTCTAGCAGAGATTCACGTTCTAAACGTGCTTTTTCCTCTGCGCTCCTCTTCTCCTTCATCAGCGCATTGTAACGGGACTTCCACGTATCAATAGCGGATAGAGATTTACTGAGCTCAGCGTCCTGGGGCTTAGCAGCAGGTGGGTCAGTCTCTGCTGCACGGATCTGTGCACGGGTAGTCACAGGGTTAACATCAGCAGGACCCATAGGAGCGTAGGCAGAAACAAGGGGGGCCAAGTTATTTCCAAGGAGAACATCAGCGGGTAAATCCTTCATGACCCCCACATTTACAGGTCTAGCGCCCACTCCCCAATCCAGATGTACCCTGGCAACAGGTAGGCGGAACACAGCGCCCCCTGCTACCCTCACAGTCACAGTGTCTCCAGTGTGCTGTTTCTCAGACACCAAGTTCTTTTGAAGCAAGGTCGTGGTAGCACCAGTATCCCGTAGACCACTGACCTCCTTCCCATTCACTTTAACCAGTTGCCGGTTATTCCGGCGGGCAGCTTGCACAAGGTCTGCTTCATGTAGGATGCCCCAGCATTCTTGCGCCTCTACTAAGCGGGCCGCAGGCTGAGGGTTACGTGGGATTCCGCCGGGGGGTCTTCTCCAGGACTGTGCTTGGTTCGCTGCATTTAGGGGACACTCTGGTCTTTTGTGCCCAAGTTGCTTACATCCAAAGCACCAAATAGGCTGTGAATAGCCCCGTGAATTGAACCGGGCTCTCTGAGGGTAGTTCGTGGCCGGAGGCCGTGTGGTATAGCGGTGCGCCGGGGTTTGGTAACTGGCAGCAGCTGGGGTGACTGGGGGTCTGTACTCCACTCTAGCAGGGGGCTTAGTGGTAGCAGTGTCCAGTTTGCGGGCATCCGTATACTCATCTGCCAGGCGAGCAGCTTCATGCAGGGGGGAGGGTTTACGGTCCCGAACCCACTCTCTAACTCCTGCTGATAACTTGTCAAAGCAATGTTCCAACAGGAATAGCTGCAGAACCTCTTCCCCAGATACGGCTTGGCACCCCGCTATCCAGTTTGCTGCTGTGCGGTGCACCTTACATGCCCACTCAAGGTAGGAATCACCAGCTAATTTAACAGTGTCTCTGAACCGCCTCCGGTATGCCTCCGGTGTAACCGCATACCTGGAGAGCAGCCTCTTTTACAGTATTATAATCCCCGACTTCCTCATCTGGAATGGCCCAAAAGCCTCACTGGCCCGGCCTGATAATTTTCCGGATAATATCGTGACCCAGTCCTCTGCGGGTACCTTGTGTAGTGCACATTGTCTCTCAAAATCCGCAAGGTACCCATCAATCTCTCCTTCTGTTTCCAGGAAGTTTTTAAAAGCTGCAAAATTTACTTTTCCCTTTTCCACTCAGGTTGCTGTGACTTGGGCTGCTGCAGCGCCGCTTTGGCGAAGTAGGTTGGCCTCCACAGCTGCTATGACCCGGTCGATAATTTCCACAGATGGGTTGGGGCCATAATGTGCCAGTCTTATTTTAACCGCCCGATCAAAGCTTGCTTCTTCGGGGGTTCTGTCTGATATGCTGGGCCCATTGGTTCCTTCGGTCCCTGGTACTCCTTCCATCTTAGTCAGTATTGTAATAATCCCCCTCTTCCTGAGGTTACTGGCTTGTGTAGTTGCTCTTCTGGGCGATAAGGTTCATTCCGTCGCTTGCCACCAATTGTTACAGTACCAACAGTGTACCAAGGGTTAATACCAGATGAACAATGCCCTGCATAGGGAATCAGCAATTCACAACCCAGCCAGTTTTCAGGTTTAAAACAGAATGACATTTATTAAAAGGCTATGCCTAATATTTATGCAGGTCTGACCCCCCAGATGGGGGGTTGAAAGAATGTTGTACATTACATGGAGGGACAACGCCCTTTGACAGGCCACAATAGAATCACATTACTTTACTTAGGCAGATAACAAGTAAACATAAGACACAATGGAGTCCTTATCACCAACAGTCTGACTCTGGAGGTGATTAAACAATGGAATGTTTATCACTTAAACGTAATTATAGCACACAATAGCTGAGGCCAGCAAACCTGTCTTTTAGAAAACAGCTACACAAGGTCAATTCTTTTAGTTCTGACCACAGGGTCTGTCACAAGGTGTTTCATTGGGCAAGGAGGATAAAAGTGTATACAGTTGGTGCCACATGTTTGGGCACCCGAGCTTTACCTGCCCCACCAAGGAGCAACCTCCCCCTCAGGTCTGGGGTGGGAATACAGCTGGGAAACTGGCACTAGCTTTGTTTGTGGGTGGGTCACAGAGTGTCACAGAGAGAGGCAGTGTGGCCATAGAACTTAAGGACACTGGAACTTGTGGGACAGCAATTGTTTTGGAGCCGGCCTTAGAAAACTTGTTTGGGACGTTGCCTTATGTGACTATCCCTGCGCCCAGGGCACAGGAAACCCCAGGATGCCCCAAGCTCAGGAGAGATGGGATAACCTCTTCCAGCAACCGAGAAGTGAGGGCCACCGTCGGACAGCCCCAGGGCGACCCATTAAGGGTCTAGCCGGGTCTGCCAAACTGGAGGGGGGGAGATGTCACGGATACCAGACTGCAAGGGTTAAACTCCTACCCCCTATAACCTTCCCCCTGTTGTTATCTAGTCTAGGTGTGAAGTGTTTTTCTGTTAATTGTGTGAGTCGTCCATTGTCCTTTTGTAAGTCAGGATGTGATTAGCATCTGTTTAACTAACCATTGTCTGATGTTTGTCTCATTGTATAATATTTGTTTCTATTTGTGTAGTAACTACCCCCATGTTTTGGAAATGTCTAAAAGCTGTGTTTTCTGTGCAATAAACCCCTACCCCCTATAACCTCATCCCTGTTGTTATCTAGTCTAGGTGTAAAGTGTCTTTCTGTTATTGTGTGAGTCATTCATTGTCCTTTTGTAAGTCAGGATGTGATTAGAATCTGTTTAACTAACCATTGTCTGATGTTTGTCTCATTGTATAATATTTGTTTCTATTTGTGTAGTAACTACCCCCATGTGTTGGAAATGTATAAAAGCTGTGTTTTCTGTGCAATAAAGCAGTTCTCGTTTCACCTGAATATGCTCGTCTGTCTAGTTATTTAGGTGAGCTCCAGCTAAAATCACTTTTCCTGGGCTACATAGCAGCCTGTTCCAGGCAGAGGAAGGACACTCTGGCAGAGCTACCTAGTCTGGTAGCTGGAGTCTGCCACAGGGTGGGACCCTGAGTATTGGTGCTGTAGGGCATCAGGGGTGGCTACAGGCTGTGGTCACTTGCCAGCTACATAGCTGCAGTCGGCAGGGAGGAAGCAGGACCCGTTGGGCAGAACTACCCAGTCGGGGTAGCCGGGGTATCCGTCACAGAAGACTTCTGCCCGTCTGGAGGACCACTTCTGCCCGGCTTGGATGAAGACTTCTGCCCATCTGGAGGAACACTTCGCCCGGCTTGGATGAAGACGTCTTCCGGAAAGTCGATCTTCATTGGGTTAGTGTTAGTTTTTTTTTAAGGGTGTATTGGGTGGATTTAATTTTTAGGTTAGGGACTTTGGGCGGCAAAAGAGCTAACTGCCCCTTTAAGGGCAATGCCAATCCAAATGCCCTTTTCAGAGCAATGGGGAGCTTAGGTTTTTTTAGTTAGTATTTTATTTGGGGGGTTGGTTATGTGGGTGGTGGGTATTTTTTTTACAGCTAAAAGAGCTAATTACTTTGGGGCAATGCCCCGCAAAAGGCCCTTTTAAGGGCTATTGGTAGTTTAGGCTAGGGTTTTTTTCTTTTTTTTTGGGGGGGGGGCTTTTTATATTTTAATAGGCCTATTAGATTAGGTGTAATTAGTTTAAATTTCTGTAATTTGTTTATTGTTTTCTGTAATTTAGTGTTTGGTTTTTTTGGACTTTAGCTAATTTAATTTAATTTAGGTAATTGTGTTTAATTAAGTTAATTTATTTAATTATAGTGTAGTGTTAGGTGTTAGTGTAACTTAGGTAAGGTTTTATTTTACAGGTACTTTTGTATTTATTTTAGCTAGGTAGTTATTAAATAGTTAATAACTATTTACTAACTATTCTACCTAGTTAAAATAAATACAAACTTGCCTGTAAAATAAAAATAAACCCTAAGCTAGCTGCAATGTAACTATTAGTTATATTGTAGCTAGCTTAGGGTTTATTTTATAGGTAAGAATTTAGTTTTAAATAGGAATAATTTAGTTAATGATAGGAATTTTTATTTAGATTTATTGTAATTATATTTAAGTTAGTGGGTGTTAGGTTTAGGGTTAGACTTAGGTTTAGGGGTTAATAACTTTAATATAGTAGCGGCGACATTGAGGGCGGCAGATTAGGGGTTAATAAATATAATGTAGGTGGCGGCGATGTTGGGGGCAGCAGATTAGGGGTTCATAAGTATAATGTAGGTGTTGGTGGTGTCTGGAGTGGCAGATTAGGGGTTAATAAGTGTAAGATTAAGGGTGTTTAGACTCGGGGTTCATGTTAGGGTGTTAGGTGTAAACGTAAATTTTATTTCCCCATAGGAATCAATGGGGCTGCGTTACTGAGTTATACGCTGCTTTTTGGCAGGTGTTAGACTTTTTTTCAGCTGGCTCTCCCCGTTGATTCCTATGGGAACTCGTGCACGAGTATGTTACACCAGCTCACTGCTGACTTAAGCAGCTCTGGTATTGGAGTGAGATGTGGAGCAAAATTTTGCTCAACGCTCACTTTTTGTCTTTTAATGACGGGTTTCTGAAAACTTGTAATACCAGCGCTGTAGGTAAGTGAGCGGTGAGACAAAACTGTTCGTTAGCACCACATAGATTCTAACGCAAAACTAGTAATCTAGCCGTGAGTTATTACTTTTTTATATGTTATGGTCAGCCACTCAGGAAAAGTAGAGCATTTAATCCCTTAAAATACATATGCAGATACACACAGACACACACACACATATAATTATACACATATAGATACATATGCAGATACACACACACACAGACACACATATAATTACACACATATAGATAGATATGCAGACACACACACACACACATATAATTACACACATATAGATACATATGCAGATACACACACACACACATATAATTATACACATATAGATACATATGCAGATACACACACACACATATAATTACACACATATAGATACATATGCAGATACACACGCACACACATATAATTACACACATATAGATACATATGCAGATACACACATATAATTACACACATATAGATACATATGCAGATACACACACATATAATTACTGTTACGGTTGCCTCCAGGCTGGCTGGAAGTTGGACCGTAGAAAAGGATGCTCCTAGCGCTCACCAAAGAATCATCAGCACCATAGTCAGCAATCCCTGTAGTGATATTAGCTGAAGCTGTCCCCTACAAACATGAGTCAAAGCTTCAAGTTAGAGGGTCAACATAGGTCTGATGTGCTGGAGCACACAGCCTCCTTTTTATTGAGGTTACATGCAAACAGGACACTCTCAGGGGGAGGCATAAAATCCCCCATCACACATTTGATATTAGATAGAGAGACACTCCCTTTGACAGGCTACAACATTTACTTCAGCAGATAACATTACACACAATAAAACAATGCAGTCCACCTTATCAATACTAGTCTGATTAGACAATGGGAAAGTTGATCACTAAACCTAATTAGAGCTAATCCCAGCAGACTTGTATTTAGAATAGGTTTCTTGAAGCTGAACAAAATTTAACTCTTAATGGCACACAATGAAACTGAACCAAGTGGGAGAAAGCCAGGGACAAGTCATTTCACAGGTCTGGGGACATAGTCTTAAAGGGGGCATTGTTCACCAGAGTCACAATATGTCCCCAGACGGTTCTTAAAGGGCCACACACACACCCAACAAAAGTCAATATGTCCTCAGGGGCATAATCTTCCAGGGGCCATAGTCATGTGGAAGGAGGCTGGCAAATAGGCTTCTCCAAAATCCAGGGAAGCAGGGCAATTTTCCATTTAAAGGGCCAGTTACAAACAGCAGTTTGTAACATATCTCCCCTTTTGGAGGGAGACTAACCAGGCACCTGACCTTCTGTCGGTCAGTGCCTAAGTTAGTCTCGCAACCCACCCACAAATAAACACTAGCAGCAAAGCAGCCCCCCCACAACAAGTAGCACTGGCCTGTAAGTTCCAGGTTATAGGATGACAGTGTAGCATCCTCTGCCTTCCTGGCGCAGCTGGGCAAATAGCTGATGGTACTTGGGGGGCAGAGGCCAGCGGCACTCTGCCCTGGTGCCAGCGCTTCTGCTGGGGTGAGGGGTTTGCAGGCCAGTCCTGTAACAAGGACAAGGTCTGTAGGGCAGAGGCCAGCAGTGCTCTGTCCTGATGCCAGCTCTTCTGCTGGGGGAATTGGGGCATAGTCCTGCCCGGTGGCAAAGGGAACGTGGGGGTCAGTGGGGGTTAACATCTCCACTGTTAACCCTGGGCCCAAGTTAGGAGTTAGCTGGGGAGGGGGAGATTGGCTTACCTCCTCCTCCTGATACTCCGGCGGCCGTTGGGAAGGGAGGTCGATGCTCTCCGCTTCCTGTGGAACATGCTGCGGCTGGGGAGAGAGACCGGTTGTCTCCTCTCCCTGGAAGGCACACTCCGACTGGGGAGGGAGGTCGATGCTCTCCCCTCCCTGTAGCTGGGTCTGTCGCTGGGGATCTGGGCCGCCTGCCCAGCATCCCTGTAGGGCCGGTAGAGAGACTGCGGTCCCATCTCCACCTGCCTGCTGGGGGTCCTCCCAGGACCAGTCTATGAGGCCTGCTGCCTCTGGTATCTCTGGTTGGGGAAGGAGACCGGTTGTCTCTTCCCTCTGCACAGTATACTGCCGCTGGGGAGGGAGGTCGCTGCTCCCCTCTCCCTGTGGAACATGCTGCGGCTGGGGAGAGAGACCAGGTGTCCATACCCTCAAACTCCACAGTTGGCGCTCAAAGGCTCGTGCCGCTTTGTTCTCCGTAGCCAATTCCCGGATGAGGCGACTGACTACCTCCTGTGCAGGGTCTGGACCATATCGGACTAGCCGCCTCTTTACTTCTGGAACGAAATCCGCGCCCTCATAGCGATGGATCCGGTTGAGATGCTCTTCACATGGTTCTGACCAGTATCTTGTCAGCTCCATGCTGCTGTAGGTAGGGACGCTGCGCAGTGGCTAGCGTTGCCCTCAATTACTCTCCTACGATACCAGTGCTGCTCCTTGCGCTAGGACGCCAATCCCACCGCTGCCGCCAAATGTTACGGTTGCCTCCAGGCTGGCTGGAAGTTGGACCGTAGAAAAGGATGCTCCTAGCGCTCACCAAAGAATCATCAGCACCATAGTCAGCAATCCCTGTAGTGATATTAGCTGAAGCTGTCCCCTACAAACATGAGTCAAAGCTTCAAGTTAGAGGGTCAACATAGGTCTGATGTGCTGGAGCACACAGCCTCCTTTTTATTGAGGTTACATGCAAACAGGACACTCTCAGGGGGAGGCATAAAATCCCCCATCACACATTTGATATTAGATAGAGAGACACTCCCTTTGACAGGCTACAACATTTACTTCAGCAGATAACATTACACACAATAAAACAATGCAGTCCACCTTATCAATACTAGTCTGATTAGACAATGGGAAAGTTGATCACTAAACCTAATTAGAGCTAATCCCAGCAGACTTGTATTTAGAATAGGTTTCTTGAAGCTGAACAAAATTTAACTCTTAATGGCACACAATGAAACTGAACCAAGTGGGAGAAAGCCAGGGACAAGTCATTTCACAGGTCTGGGGACATAGTCTTAAAGGGGGCATTGTTCACCAGAGTCACAATATGTCCCCAGACGGTTCTTAAAGGGCCACACACACACCCAACAAAAGTCAATATGTCCTCAGGGGCATAATCTTCCAGGGGCCATAGTCATGTGGAAGGAGGCTGGCAAATAGGCTTCTCCAAAATCCAGGGAAGCAGGGCAATTTTCCATTTAAAGGGCCAGTTACAAACAGCAGTTTGTAACAATTACATACACATAGATACATATGCAGATACACACACACACACATATAATTACACACATATAGATACATATGCAGATAAACACACACACATATAATTACACACATATAGAAACATGCAGATACACACACACTCATATAATTATACACATATAGATACATATGCAGATACACACACTCATATAATTACACACATATAGAAACATATGCAGATACACACACACATATAATTACACACATATAGATACATATGCAGATACACACACATATAATTACATACACATAGATACAAATGCAGATACACACACACACACACATATAGATACATATGCAGATACACACACATATAATTACACACACATAGATACATATGCAGATACACACACATATAATTACACACATATAGAAACATATGCAGATACACACACACACAGACACACACACACTCATATAATTACACACACATAGATTCATATGCAGATATACACACACACACACTAAAATGTACAGAAAGGAAACTGCAGGCAACACACTTTTAAAATTTGAATCATGTCATCCCCGGCATGTGTTAAGAGGCATACCCAAAGGGGAATATATTCGCATTAAAAGGAACTGCACCAGTGAAACAGAATATCACAAGCAGGCCAGTGAAGCCACTCAAAGATTCAAACAGCGAGGTTATCATGAGGGCCTATTATTAAAAGCTAAAGCAAGCGTCGATCAAATCCCAAGAACTGAGTTGCTTCAATATAAACACAACAAGTCAAAGACTAAAAAGAATGAAAATAATAAGATTAAATTTATAACTACCTTTAGTGTAGAATATAACAAAATATGTACAATCATTAAAGATTCTCTTCCTATTCTGTATTCAGACCCTACCATCAGAGAGATTTTAAAGTCTGGATGTGACTTCATTCCCAAAAGAGCTAAAACTCTTTCTAATCATTTATCCCCCTCTGATATCAAACCCAAGATAAACAGATGCTGGCTTAAACAAAGACAGGGATGTTTTAAATGCAGACGACACATCTGCAAAACTTGTAACTTTATACATGAGGGCGATAAATTTGTTTCAAGCACAACTAACACAGAGTATGATATCAGATATTTCATTAATTGTGCAACTACACATGTAGTCTATCTTCTCACATGTGATATTTGTAATATCCAATATACAGGAAAAACCAAGAGATCCCTCAAAGACAGATTCCTGCAACATCTTAGGTCAGTTGAGGATGAAGATAGTGATACCCCCATATCAAGACACTTTAAACTAATTCACAACTCAGATGTATCATCATTAAGAATACAGGGTATTGACCATATTACCAAGTGGAGAAGAGGTGGAAATAGAGAGTCACTACTCAATAAAAAGGAAATTTATTGGATGTTTAAATTACAGACTAGTGAACCAGAAGGATTAAACATTAGACGTGATCTAGATGTATTTATCTAATATATGTCTATCTAAAGTCTTATTAAATAACTTATATGTCACAGTAATGACATGACACCTTTATTTTTCTTTGGCAGTGTGATTTTCCTTTTTTGTTACATAACTAACATATATACTAAGTCTAGATCTACTTGAAAAAAATGTGTTTAAATATATACAATTGTAACAGTTGGTATCCTAATAGTTTATCAGTTTGGCAATTTCAGGAAATTTATCTCACATTATATATAGCAATTTTTCAAATTAATGGTCAGATTATCTCATGTCATGTATTTCCAATATTATCCCTTTGTACACTCTTCTTATGTTTTTTCCTAGCTACCGGTATTATAATTAAAGTAGCCCGACTTGTGGATATAGGTACACAATCAGGTTTTAAATATGCAAATTTCTGGTAATCAACTTAGTCATAAATAGGTGAGTGAGCTGATCCTCAGGTAAGCAGTGATCAAGTGCGCAAACGCACGAAACATGTCTGCGTGAGGATCAGCTCATCAACCTGATTGTTGGAGTCACTGCTGGCTCTTTGCTGGACTACACTACTTTGTCCTTCTTTTAATTATTTTGGAATAAAAGTTGTTTTTACTTTTTACTACGTGCCTGGAGTGCCTTTTTTCTTCAAGAAAATTTCAAGATTGAGCGCAACTTCTCTCCTTGGATTGGTGTATTCGGCTTTGCCTGTGGCGTGTGTGGCAGACACGCCTGAAGTTTGCAGCCAAGCGCTTGGATTCGTTTAGGGGGTGTGTCCCCCGCCCACTCTCCTGTGTGCCGGGTTATCCTTTCTCAACGAACGCTCAGGAGGAGCGCACCTAACAGTGATTATCCTGGAACTGTATAATTACACACATATAGATACATATACAGATAAACACACACACATATAATTACACACATATAGATACATATGCAGATACACACACACATATAATTACACACATATAGATACATATGCAGATACACACACACATATAATTACACACATATAGATACATATGCAGATACACACACACACACACACACATATAATTACACACATATAGATACATATGCAGTTACACACACACTCATATAATTACACACATATAGATACATATGCAGATACACACACATATAATTACACACATATAGATACATATGCAGTTACACACACACATATAATTACACACATATAGATACATATGCAGTTACACACACACTCATATAATTACACACATATAGATACATATGCAGATACACACACATATAATTACACACATATAGATACATATGCAGTTACACACACACACTCATATAATTACACACATATAGATACATATGCAGATACACACACATATAATTACACACATATAGATACATATGCAGATACACACACATATAATTACACACATATAGATACATATGCAGATACACACACACACACACACACACACACACATATAATTACACACATATAGATACATATGCAGTTACACACACACTCATATAATTACACATATATAGA
Organism: Bombina bombina; assembly: GCF_027579735.1. Taxonomy (NCBI): domain Eukaryota; kingdom Metazoa; phylum Chordata; class Amphibia; order Anura; family Bombinatoridae; genus Bombina; species Bombina bombina. The sequence goes on along the minus strand of NC_069502.1, from coordinate 13,732,730 downwards.
TACATATGCAGATACACACACATATAATTACACACATATAGATACATATGCAGATACACACACACACATATAATTACACACATATAGATACATATGCAGATACACACACACACACACACATATAATTACACACATATAGATACATATGCAGATACACACACACACACACACACACACACACATATAATTATACACATATAGATACATATGCAGATACACACACACACACATATAATTATACACATATAGATACATATGCAGATACACACACACACACACATATAATTACACACATATAGATACATATGCAGATACACACACACACATATAATTATACACATATAGATACATATGCAGATACACACACACAGACACACATATAATTACACACATATAGATACATATGCAGATACACACACACATATATAATTACACACATATAGATACATATGCAGATACACACACACAGACACACATATAATTACACACATATAGATACATATGCAGATACACACACACATATATAATTACACACATATAGATACATATGCAGATACACACACACAGACACACATATAATTACACACATATAGATACATATGCAGATACACACACACATATATAATTACACACATATAGATACATATGCAGATACACACACACAGACACACATATAATTACACTCATATAGATACATATGCAGATACACACACATATAATTACACACATATAGATACATATGCAGATACACACACACATATAATTACACACATATAGATACAAATGCAGATACACACAGAGACACACATATAATTACACACATATAGATACATATGCAGATACACACACATATAATTACACACACATAGATACATATGCAGTTACACACACATATAATTACACACATATAGATACATATGCAGATAAACACACACACACACACACATATAATTACACACATATATATACATATGCAGATAAACACACACACATATAATAACACACACATAGATACATATGCAGTTACACACACATATAATTACACACATATATATACATATGCAGATAAACACACACACATATAATTACACTCACATATATACATATGCAGTTACACACACACATAATTACACACACATAGATACATATGCAGTTACACACACACATAATTACACACACATAGATACATATGCAGTTACACACACATATAATTACACTCATATAGATACATATGCAGACACACACACATATAATTACACAAATATAGATACATATGCAGATACACACACACACACATATAATAACACACATATAGATACATATGCAGATAAACACACACACATATAATTATACACATATAGATACATATGCAAATACACACGCATATAATTACACACATATAGATACATATGCAGTTACACACACATATAATTACACTCATATAGATACATATGCAGATAAACACACACATAATTACACACATATAGATACATATGCAGATAAACACACACATATAATTACACACATATAGATACATATGCAGATACACACACACCTATAATTACACACATATAGATACATATGCAGATACACACACATATAATTACACTCATATAGATACATATGCAGATAAACACACACACATATAATTATACACATATAGATACATATGCAGATACACACACACTTATAATTACACACATATAGATACATATGCAGATACACACACATATAATTACACTCATATAGATACATATGCAGATACACACACACACACATATAATTACATATGCAGATACACACACATATAATTACACTCATATAGATACATATGCAGATACACACACACATATAATTACACACACATAGATACATATGCAGATACACACAGATACACACACACATAGATACATATGCAGATACACACAGATACACACACACATATAATTACACACATATAGATACATATGCAGATACACACAGATACACACACACACATATAATTATACACATATAGAAACATATGCAAATACACACGCATATAATTACACACATATAGATACATATGCAGTTACACACACATATAATTACACACATATAGATACATATGCAGATAAACACACATATAATTGCACTCATATAGATACATATGCAGATAAACACACACATATAATTACACACATATAGATACATATGCAGATACACACACACACACACATATAATTACACACATATAGATACATATGCAGATACACACACACACATATAATTATACACATATAGATACATATGCAGATACACACACACAGACACACATATAATTACACACATATAGATACATATGCAGATACACACACACATATATAATTACACACATATAGATACATATGCAGATACACACACACAGACACACATATAATTACACACATATAGATACATATGCAGATACACACACACATATATAATTACACACATATAGATACATATGCAGATACACACACACAGACACACATATAATTACACACATATAGATACATATGCAGATACACACACACATATATAATTACACACATATAGATACATATGCAGATACACACACACAGACACACATATAATTACACACATATAGATACATATGCAGATACACACACACATATATAATTACACACATATAGATACATATGCAGATACACACACACAGACACACATATAATTACACACATATAGATACATATGCAGATACACACACACATATAATTATACACATATAGATACATATGCAGATACACACACACACACACATATAATTACACACATATAGATACATATGCAGATACACACACACACATATAATTATACACATATAGATACATATGCAGATACACACACACAGACACACATATAATTACACACATATAGATACATATGCAGATACACACACACATATATAATTACACACATATAGATACATATGCAGATACACACACACAGACACACATATAATTACACACATATAGATACATATGCAGATACACACACACATATATAATTACACACATATAGATACATATGCAGATACACACACACAGACACACATATAATTACACACATATAGATACATATGCAGATACACACACACATATATAATTACACACATATAGATACATATGCAGATACACACACACAGACACACATATAATTACACACATATAGATACATATGCAGATACACACACACATATATAATTACACACATATAGATACATATGCAGATACACACACACACACACACATATAATTACACACATATAGATACATATGCAGATACACACACACATATAATTACACACATATAGATACATATGCAGATACACACACACATATAATTACACACATATAGATACAAATGCAGATACACACAGAGACACACATATAATTACACACATATAGATACATATGCAGATACACACACATATAATTACACACACATAGATACATATGCAGTTACACACACATATAATTACACACATATAGATACATATGCAGATAAACACACACACACACATATAATTACACACATATATATACATATGCAGATAAACACACACACATATAATAACACACACATAGATACATATGCAGTTACACACACATATAATTACACACATATATATACATATGCAGATAAACACACACACATATAATTACACTCACATATATACATATGCAGTTACACACACACATAATTACACACACATAGATACATATGCAGTTACACACACACATAATTACACACACATAGATACATATGCAGTTACACACACATATAATTACACTCATATAGATACATATGCAGACACACACACATATAATTACACAAATATAGATACATATGCAGATACACACACACACACATATAATAACACACATATAGATACATATGCAGATAAACACACACACATATAATTATACACATATAGATACATATGCAAATACACACGCATATAATTACACACATATAGATACATATGCAGTTACACACACATATAATTACACTCATATAGATACATATGCAGATAAACACACACACATATAATTACACACATATAGATACATATGCAGATACACACACACTTATAATTACACACATATAGATACATATGCAGATACACACACATATAATTACACTCATATAGATACATATGCAGATACACACACACTTATAATTACACACATATAGATACATATGCAGATACACACACATATAATTACACTCATATAGATACATATGCAGATACACACAGATACACACACACATAGATACATATGCAGATACACACAGATACACACACACATATAATTACACACATATAGATACATATGCAGATAAACACACACACATATAATTACACACATATAGATACATATGCAGATACACACAGATACACACACACACATATAATTACACACATATAGATACATATGCAGATAAACACACACACATATAATTACACACATATAGATACATATGCAGATACACACAGATACACACACACACATATAATTATACACATATAGAAACATATGCAAATACACACGCATATAATTACACACATATAGATACATATGCAGTTACACACACATATAATTACACACATATAGATACATATGCAGATAAACACACATATAATTGCACTCATATAGATACATATGCAGATAAACACACACATATAATTACACACATATAGATACAAATGCAGATACACACAGAGACACACATATAATTACACACATATAGATACATATGCAGATAAACACACACACATATAATTATACACATATAGATACATATGCAGATACACACACACAGACACACAAACACTCATATAATTACACACACATATAATTACACACATATAGATACATATGCAGACACACACACACACACATATAATTACACACATATAGATACATATGCAGACACACACACACACACACACACACACATATAATTACACACATATAGATACATATGCAGATACATACACATATAATTACATACACATATAATTACACACACATAGATACATATGCAGACACACACACACATATAATTACACACACATAGATACATATGCAGATACACACACATATAATTACACACACATAGATACATATGCAGATACACACACATATAATTACACACATATAGATACATATGCAGTTACACACACACATATAATTACACACATATAGATACATATGCAGTTACACACACACACACATATAATTACACACATATAGATACATATGAAGATAAACACACACACATAATTACACACACATAGATACATATGCAGATACACACACATAATTACACACACATAGATACATATGCAGATAAACACAAACACACATATAATTACACACACATATAGATACATATGCAGATACACACAAACACACACACATCTATAATTACACACATATAGATACATATGCAGATAAACTCACACACATATAATTACACACACATAGATACATATGCAGATACACACAGATACACACACATATAATTACACACACATAGATACATATGCAGATACACACACATATAATTACACACATATAGATACATATGCAGATACACACACACTCATATAATTACACACATATAGATACATATGCAGATACACACACATATAATTACACACATATAGATACATATGCAGATACACACACATATAATTACACAAACATAGATACATATGCAGATACACACACACATATAATTACACACATATAGATACATATGCAGATACACACACACATAATTACACACACATAGATACATATGCAGATACACACACATATAATTACACACATATAGATACATATGCAGATATACACACAGACACACATATAATTATACACATATAGATACATATGCAGATACACACACACACATATAATTACACACATATAGATACATATGCAGATACACACACACACATATAATTACACACATATAGATACATATGCAGACACACACACACACATATAATTACACACATATAGATACATATGCAGATACATAAACACATATAATTACACACATATAGATACATATGCAGATATACACACAGACACACATATAATTACACACATATAGATACATATGCAGATACACACACACACTTATAATTACACACATACATATACATATGCAGATAAACACACACACATATAATTATACACATATAGATACATATGCAGATACACACACACATATAATTACACACATATAGATACATATGCAGATACACACACATATAATTGCACTCATATAGATACATATGCAGATAAACACACACACATATAATTATACACATATAGATACATATGCAGATACACACACATATAATTATACACATATAGATACATATGCAGATACACACACACACACATATAATTACATATGCAGATACACACACATATAATTACACACATATAGATACATATGCAGATAAACACACACACACATATAATTACACACATATAGATACATATGCAGATAAACACACACACATATAATTACACTCATATAGATACATATGCAGTTACACACACACACTCATATAATTACACACATATAGATACATATGCAGATACACACACATATAATTACACACATATAGATACATATGCAGATACACACACTTATAATTACACACATATAGATACATATGCAGATACACACACACTTATAATTACACACATATAGATACATATGCAGATAAACACACACACATATAATTACACTCATATAGATACATATGCAGATACACACACACATATAATTACACACATATAGATACATATGCAGATACACACACATATAATTATACACATATAGATACATATGCAGTTACACACACACTTATAATTACACACATATAGATACATATGCAGATACACACACATATAATTACACACATATAGATACAAATGCAGATACACACACACTCATATAATTATACACATATAGATACATATGCAGATACACACACTCATATAATTACACACATATAGATACATATGCAGATACACACACATATAATTACACACATATAGATACATATGCAGATACACACACACATATAATTACACACATATAGATACATATGCAGATACACACACACACACATATAATTACACACATATAGATACATATGCAGATACACACTCATATAATTATACACATATTGATACATATGCAGATACACACACACACACATATAATTATACACATATAGATACAAATGCAGATACACACACACACACACATATAATTACACACATATAGATACATATGCAGATAAACACACACATACAATTACACACATATAGATACATATGCAGATACACACACATATAATTACACACATATAGATACATATGCAGATACACACTCATATAATTACACACATAAAGATACATATGCAGATACACACACACATAATTACACACACATAGATACATATGCAGATACACACACACACACATATAATTACACACATATAGATACATATGCAGATACACACACATATAATTACACACACATAGATACATATGCAGATACACACACACATATAATTACACACACATAGATACATATGCAGATACACACACACACATAATTACACACACATAGATACATATGCAGATACACACACACATATAATTACACACACATAGATACATATGCAGATACACACACACATATAATTACACACACATAGATACATATGCAGATACACACACACATATAATTACACACATATAGATACATATGCAGATATACACACAGACACACATATAATTACACACATATAGATACATATGCAGATACACACACACACTTATAATTACACACATACATATACATATGCAGATAAACACACACACATATAATTATACACATATAGATACATATGCAGTTACACACACATATAATTGCACTCATATAGATACATATGCAGATAAACACACATATAATTATACACATATAGATACATATGCAGATACACACACATATAATTATACACATATAGATACATATGCAGATACACACACACACACATATAATTACACACATATAGATACATATGCAGATAAACACACACACATATAATTACACTCATATAGATACATATGCAGATACATACACACATATAATTACACACATATAGATACATATGCAGATACACACACATATAATTATACACATATAGATACATATGCAGTTACACACACACATATAATTACACACATATAGATACATATGCAGATACACACACATATAATTATACACATATAGATACATATGCAGTTACACACACACTTATAATTACACACATATAGATACATATGCAGATACACACACACATATAATTACACACATATAGATACATATGCAGATACACACACACACACACATATAATTACACACATATAGATACATATACAGATACACACACATATAATTACACACATATAGATACATATGCAGATACACACACACACACACATATAATTACACACATATAGATACATATACAGATACACACACATATAATTATACACATATAGATACATATGCAGATACACACACACTCATATAATTATACACATATAGATACATATGCAGATACACACACATATAATTATACACATATAGATACATATGCAGTTACACACACACATATAATTACACACATATAGATACATATGCAGATACACACACATATAATTATACACATATAGATACATATGCAGTTACACACACACTTATAATTACACACATATAGATACAAATGCAGATACACACACACTCATATAATTATACACATATAGATACATATGCAGATACACACACATATAATTACACACATATAGATACATATGCAGATACATACACATATAGATACATATGCAGATACACACACATATAATTACACACATATAGATACATATGCAGATACACACACACTCATATAATTATACACATATTGATACATATGCAGATACACACACACACAGACACACATATAATTACACACATATAGATACATATGCAGATACACACACACTCATATAATTATACACATATAGATACATATGCAGATATACACACACACACACACATATAATTATACACATATAGATACATATGCAGATAAACACACACACATATAATTACACACATATAGAAACATATGCAGATAAACACACACACACATATAATTACACACATATAGATACATATGCAGATAAACACACACACATATAATTACACACATATAGATACATATGCAGATACACACACACTCATATAATTATACACATATTGATACATATGCAGATACACACACATATAATTACACACACATATAGATACATATGCAGATAAACACACACACATATAATTACACACATATAGATACATATGCAGATAAACACACACATATAATTACACACATATAGATACATATGCAGATACACACACACTCATATAATTATACACATATAGATACATATGCAGATACACACACACACACATATAATTATACACATATAGATACATATGCAGATACACACACACATATAATTACACACATATAGATACATATGCAGATAAACACATACATACAATTACACACATATAGATACATATGCAGATACACACACATATAATTACACACATATAGATACATATGCAGATACACACACACATAATTACACACACATAGATACATATGCAGATACACACACACACACATATAATTACACACATATAGATACATATGCAGATACACACACATATAATTACACACACATAGATACATATGCAGATACACACACACATATAATTACACACACATAGATACATATGCAGATACACACACACATAATTACACACACATAGATACATATGCAGATACACACACACACACACATATAATTACACACATATAGATACATATGCAGATACACACACATATAATTACACACATATAGATACATATGCAGATACACACACACATAATTACACACACATAGATACATATGCAGATACACACACATATAATTACACACATATAGATACATATGCAGATATACACACAGACACACATATAATTACACACATATAGATACATATGCAGATACACACACATATAATTACACACACATAGATACATATGCAGATACACACACACATATAATTACACACACATAGACACATATGCAGATACACACACACATAATTACACACACATAGATACATATGCAGATACACACACACACATATAATTACACACATATAGATACATATGCAGATACACACACATATAATTACACACACATAGATACATATGCAGATACACACACACATATAATTACACACACATAGATACATATGCAGATACACACACACATATAATTACACACACATAGATACATATGCAGATACACACACACACATAATTACACACACATAGATACATATGCAGATACACACACATATAATTACACACACATAGATACATATGCAGATACACTCACACATATAATTACACACACATAGATACATATGCAGATACACACACACATATAATTACACACACATAGATACATATGCAGATACACACACATATAATTACACACACATAGATACATATGCAGATACACACACATATAATTACACACATATAGATACATATGCAGTTACACACACACATATAATTACACACATATAGATACATATGCAGTTACACACACACACACATATAATTACACACATATAGATACATATGAAGATAAACACACACACATAATTACACACACATAGATACATATGCAGATACACACACATAATTACACACACATAGATACATATGCAGATAAACACAAACACACATATAATTACACACACATATAGATACATATGCAGATACACACACACACACACACATCTATAATTACACACATATAGATACATATGCAGATAAACTCACACACATATAATTACACACACATAGATACATATGCAGATACACACAGATACACACACATATAATTACACACACATAGATACATATGCAGATACACACACATATAATTACACACATATAGATACATATGCAGATACACACACATATAATTACACACATATAGATACATATGCAGATACACACACATATAATTACACACATATAGATACATATGCAGATACACACTCATATAATTACACACACATAGATACATATGCAGATACACACACATATAATTACACACACATAGATACATATGCAGATACACACACACACATAATTAAACACATATAGATACATATGCAGATACACACACATATAATTACACACACATAGATACATATGCAGATACACACACATATAATTACACACACATAGATACATATGCAGATACACACACACATATAATTAAACACATATAGATACATATGCAGATACACACACATATAATTACACACACATAGATACATATGCAGATACACACACACATAATTAAACACATATAGATACATATGCAGATACACACACACACACACATATAATTACACACATATAGATACATATGCAGATACACACACATATAATTACACACATATAGATACATATGCAGATACACACACACATATAATTACACACATATAGATACATATGCAGATACACACACATATAATTACACACATATAGATACATATGCAGATACACACACACATAATTACACACACATAGATACATATGCAGATACACACACATATAATTAAACACATATAGATACATATGCAGATACACACACACATAATTACACACATATAGATACATATGCAGATACACACACATATAATTACACACATAGATACATATGCAGATAAAAACACACACAAACACATAATTACAAACATATAGATACATATGCAGATACACACACATATGCAGATACACACACATATAATTACACACATATAGCTACATATGCAGATACACACACAAAAACAATCATATAATTACACACATATAGATACATATGCAGTTACACACACACACATATAAATACATATGCAGATACATACACACATATAATTACACACATATAGATACATATGCAGATACACACACACACATATAAATACACACATATAGATACATATGCAGTTACACACACACACATATAAATACATATGCAGATACATACACACATATAATTACACACATATAGATACATATGCAGATACACACACACATATAATTACACACATATAGATACATATGCAGATAAACACACATATAATTACACACACATAGATACATATGCAGATACACACACACATATAATTACACAGACATAGATACATATGCAGATACACACACATATAATTACACACACATAGATACATATGCAGATACACACACACATATAATTACACACATAGATACATATGCAGATACACACACACACATACATATAATTACACACACATAGATACATATGCAGATACACACACACACACATATAATTACACACATAGATACATATGCAGATACACACACACACACACACATATAATTACACACATATAGATACATATTCAGATACACACACACACACACACACACACACATATAATTACACACATATAGATACATATGCAGATACACACAGATACACACACATATAATTACACACATATAGATACATATGCAGATAAACACACACACACACACATATAATTACACACATATAGATACATATGCAGATACACACACACACACACATATAATTACACACATATAGATACATATGCAGATAAACACACACATATAATTACACACATATAGATACATATGCAGATACACACACACATATAATTACACACATAGATACATATGCAGATAAACACACACACACATATAATTACACACACATAGATACATATGCAGATACACACAGATACACACACATATAATTACACACACATAGATACATATGCAGATACACACAGATACATACACAGATATAATTACACACATATAGATACATATGCAGATAAACACACACACACACACATATAATTACACACATATAGATACATATGCAGATACACACACACATATAATTACACACATAGATACATATGCAGATAAACACACACACACATATAATTACACACACATAGATACATATGCAGATACACACAGATACACACACACATAGATACATATGCAGATACACACAGATACACACACACATATAATTACACACATATAGATACATATGCAGATAAACACACACACACACACACACACACACACACACACATATAATTACACACATATAGATACATATGCAGATACACACACACATATAATTACACACATATAGATACATATGCAGATACACACACATATAGATACATATGCAGATACACACACATATAATTACACACATATAGATACATATGCAGATAAACACACACACACATATATAAGTATACACATATAGAAACATATGCAGATACACACACATATAATTACACACATATAGATACATATGCAGATACACACACATATAGATACATATGCAGATACACACACATATAATTACACACATATAGATACATATGCAGATAAACACACACACACACACACACATATAATTACACACATATACAGGGAGTGCAGAATTATTAGGCAAGTTGTATTTTTGAGGATTAATTTTATTATTGAACAACAACCATGTTCTCAATGAACCCAAAAAACTCATTAATATCAAAGCTGAATATTTTTGGAAGTAGTTTTTAGTTTGTTTTTAGTTATAGCTATTTTAGGGGGATATCTGTGTGTGCAGGTGACTATTACTGTGCATAATTATTAGGCAACTTAACAAAAAACAAATATATACCCATTTCAATTATTTATTTTTACCAGTGAAACCAATATAACATCTCAACATTCACAAATATACATTTCTGACATTCAAAAACAAAACAAAAACAAATCAGTGACCAATATAGCCACCTTTCTTTGCAAGGACACTCAAAAGCCTGCCATCCATGGATTCTGTCAGTGTTTTGATCTGTTCACCATCAACATTGCGTGCAGCAGCAACCACAGCCTCCCAGACACTGTTCAGAGAGGTGTACTGTTTTCCCTCCTTGTAAATCTCACATTTGATGATGGACCACAGGTTCTCAATGGGGTTCAGATCAGGTGAACAAGGAGGCCATGTCATTAGATTTTCTTCTTTTATACCCTTTCTTGCCAGCCACGCTGTGGAGTACTTGGACGCGTGTGATGGAGCATTGTCCTGCATGAAAATCATGTTTTTCTTGAAGGATGCAGACTTCTTCCTGTACCACTGCTTGAAGAAGGTGTCTTCCAGAAACTGTCAGTAGGACTGGGAGTTGAGCTTGACTCCATCCTCAACCCGAAAAGGCCCCACAAGCTCATCTTTGATGATACCAGCCCAAACCAGTACTCCACCTCCACCTTGCTGGCGTCTGAGTCGGACTGGAACTCTCTGCCCTTTACCAATCCAGCCACGGGCCCATCCATCTGGCCCATCAAGACTCACTCTCATTTCATCAGTCCATAAAACCTTAGAAAAATCAGTCTTGAGATATTTCTTGGCCCAGTCTTGACATTTCAGCTTGTGTGTCTTGTTCAGTGGTGGTCGTCTTTCAGCCTTTCTTACCTTGGCCATGTCTCTGAGTATTGCACACCTTGTGCTTTTGGGCACTCCAGTGATGTTGCAGCTCTGAAATATGGCCAAACTGGTGGCAAGTGGCATCTTGGCAGCTGCACGCTTGACTTTTCTCAGTTCATGGGCAGTTATTTTGCGCCTTGGTTTTTCCACACGCTTCTTGCGACCCTGTTGACTATTTTGAATGAAACGCTTGATTGTTCGATGATCACGCTTCAGAAGCTTTGCAATTTTAAGAGTACTGCATCCCTCTGCAAGATATCTCACTATTTTTTACTTTTCTGAGCCTGTCAAGTCCTTCTTTTGACCCATTTTGCCAAAGGAAAGGAAGTTGCCAAATAATTATGCACACCTGATATAGGGTGTTGATGTCATTAGACCACACCCCTTCTCATTACAGAGATGCACATCACCTAATATGCTTAATTGGTAGTAGGCTTTCGAGCCTATACAGCTTGGAGTAAGACAACATGCATAAAGAGGATGATGTGGTCAAAATACTCATTTGCCTAGTAATTCTGCACTCCCTGTATATACATATGCAGATACACACACACACACATATAATTATACACATATAGATACATATGCAGTTACACACACACATATAATTACACACATATAGATACATATGCAGATACACACACACATATAATTACACACATATAGATACATATGCAGATAAACACACACACATATAATTATACACATATAGATACATATGCAGTTACACACACACATATAATTACACACATATAGATACATATGCAGATACACACACACATATAATTACACACATATAGATACATATGCAGATAAACACACACACATATAATTATACACATATAGATACATATGCAGATACACACACACACACATATAATTATACACATATAGATACATATGCAAATACACACACATATAATTACACACATATAGATACATATACAGATAAACACACACACATATAATTATACACATATAGATACATATGCAGATACACACACACATATAATTACACACATATAGATACATATGCAGATACACACAAACACATATAATTATACACATATAGATACATATGCAGATACACACACACATAATTACACACATATAGATACATATGCAGATAAACACACACACATATAATTATACACATATAGATACATATGCAGATACACACACACACACATATAATTATACACATATAGATACATATGCAAATACACACACATATAATTACACACATATAGATACATATACAGATAAACACACACACATATAATTATACACATATAGATACATATGCAGATACACACACACATATAATTACACACATATAGATACATATGCAGATACACACAAACACATATAATTATACACATATAGATACATATGCAGATACACACACACACACATATAATTATACACATATAGATACATATGCAGATACACACACACACATATAATTATACACATATAGATACATATGCAAATACACACACATATAATTACACACATATAGATACATATACAGATAAACACACACACATATAATTATACACATATAGATACATATGCAGATACACACACACATATAATTACACACATATAGATACATATGCAGATACACACACACACATATAATTACACACATATAGATACATATGCAGATACACACACATATAATTACACACATATAGATACATATGCAGATACACACACATATATAATTACACACATATAGATACATATGCAGATACACACACACACATATAGATACATAATGATTATAGGGCGCACTCTCACACACCTTAATTATTTTTTGCACTTGTTTGTATGTAGAGTAAAGCTTCAAACTGTATAGCGTTATACGTGCTTTCTTGTTATTTTTCTCTTCTGTGTAAACATATATAGTCTCTAATTCACCTCACCGCAGTATGCACAGGAACATAGATTAAAAGGTATGATGTAAATACGTGTATCTATTACATCTATCGGTATCTCTATTAAATCAAAAGAGAGATTACCTTGTATCCACTGTGAAGTTCTATGCTTTTCTGCGTGGGTGGTATCGAGGCTCCTTGCAAGCTGGAAATGAGACACTCCTTAGTCTCACGAAAAGGGATTCCTGGATACTGTGTAATTAGTTTGCTGCAAGGAAGACACATCAGCCGCCTAGTTTGCAAGTAAAAACCGACTTTATTTAAAGTCACAATTAAGCATGGTACAAGTGTGCTCGGGAGGGAGCACTAAGAATGAAACGTCCGACGCGTTTCCTGCCCGGAGGCACTTCGTCAGGGACTAAAGCACAATGAATCACTTAGTTCTTTTAAACACATAGCATTTCCTGTTACGTTTGCTTACCTGCGTTGCAGCACACCTGTTTGTCTTAATTAATACAAACAGGTGTGCTGCAACACACACACATAATTACTAGGCTGACCATATTGCCGCTTTAAGAAGGAACACATATGAAAAGTACATATGTGAGGGTTCTTATACAAAAACATAATTTATGCTTACCTGATAAATTTATTTCTCTTGTAGTGTATCCAGTCCACGGATCATCCATTACTTGTGGGATATTCTCCTTCCCAACAGGGAGTTGCAAGAAGATCACCCACAGCAGAGCTGCTATATAGCTCCTCCCCTCACTGCCATATCCAGTCATTCGACCGAAACAAGCCGAGAAAGGAGAAACCATAGAGTGCAGTGGTGACTTAGTGTACACTAAGAGAGAAATAAATTTATCAGGTAAGCATAAATTATGTTTTCTCTTGTTAAGTGTATCCAGTCCACGGATCATCCATTACTTGTGGGATACCAATACCAAAGCTAAAGTACACGGATGATGGGAGGGACAAGGCAGGAACTTAAACGGAAGGAACCACTGCCTGTAGAACCTTTCTTCCAAAAACAGCATCCGAAGAAGCAAAAGTATCGAATTTGTAAAATTTGGAAAAAGTATGAAGGGAAAACCAAGTTGCAGCCTTGCAAATCTGTTCAACAGAGGCCTCATTTTTAAAGGCCGAGGTGGAAGCCACAGCTCTAGTAGAATGAGCTGTAATCCTTTCAGGAGGCTGCTGTCCAGCAGTCTCATAGGCTAAATGGATTATACTCCGAAGCCAAAAAGAAAGAGAGGTTGCCGAGGCCTTCTGACCTCTCCTCTGTCCAGAGTTAGATGTTTGGCGAAAATCTTTAGTAGCCTGTAAGTAAAACTTCAAGGCACGGACTACGTCTAGATTATGCAAAAGACGTTCCTTCTTTGAAGAAGGATTAGGACATAATGATGGAACAACAATCTCTTGATTGATATTCTTGTTAGAAACCACCTTAGGTAAAAACCCAGGTTTTGTACGCAGAACAACTTTATCTGAATGAAAGATCAGATAAGGAGAATCACAATGTAAGGCAGATAACTCCGAGACTCAATAGAATGAAGGGGTTCAAACGGAACCCCTTGAAGAACTTTAAGAACCAAATTTAAGCTCCATGGAGGAGCAACAGGCTTAAACACAGGCTTAATTCTAACTAAAGCCTGACAAAATGCCTGAACGTCTGGAACTTCTGCCAGACGCTTGTGTAAAAGAATAGACAGAGCAGAAATCTGTCCCTTTAAAGAACTAGCTGATAATCCTTTGTCCAAACCCTCTTGGAGGAAGGACAATATCCTAGGAATCCTAACCCTACTCCATGAGTAATTCTTGGATTCACACCAATGAAGATATTTACGCCATATCTTGTGGTAAATTTTCCTGGTGACAGGCTTTCGTGCCTGTATTAAGGTATCAATTACTGACTCGGAGAAGCCACGCTTTGATAGGATCAAGCGTTCAATCTCCATGCAGTCAGTCTCAGAGAAAGTAGATTCAGATGATTGAAAGGACCTTGTATTAGAAGGTCTTGTCTCAGAGGCAGAGTCCATGGGGGAAAGGATGACATGTCCACTAGGTCTGCATACCAGGTCCTGCGTGGCCACGCAGGCGCTATCAATATCACTGATGCTCTTTCCTGTTTGATTTTGGCAATCAGACGAGGGAGCAGAGGAAACGGTGGAAACATATAAGCCAGGTTGAAGAACCAAGGCGCTGCTAGAGCATCTATCAGTGCCGCTTCTGGGTCCCTGGACCTGGATCCGTAACAAGGAAGCTTGGCGTTCTGGCGAGACGCCATGAGATCCAATTCTGGTTTGCCCCAACGGAGAACCAATTGAGCAATCACCTCCGGATGGAGTTCCCATTCCCCCGGATGAAAAGTCTGACGACTTAGAAAATCCGCCTCTACACCTGGGATATGGATCGCTGACAGGTGGTAAGAGTGAGTCTCTGCCCAGCGAATTATCTTGGAGACTTCTGACATCGCTAGGGAACTCCTGGTTCCCCCTTGATGGTTGATGTAAGCCACAGTCGTGATGTTGTCCGACTGAAATCTGATGAACCTCAGTGTTGCTAGCTGAGGCCAAGCCAGAAGAGTATTGAATATTGCTCTTAACTCCAGAATATTTATTGGGAGGAGTTTCTCCTCCTGAGTCCATGAACCCTGAGCCTTCAGGGAGTTCCAGACTGCACCCCCACCTAGAAGGCTGGCATCTGTTGTTACAATTGTCCAATCTGGTCTGCGAAAGGTCATACCCTTGGACAGATGGGCCCGAGATAACCACCAGAGAAGAGAATGTCTGGTTTCCTGATCCAGATTTAGTAGAGGGGACAAATCTGTGTAATCCCCATTCCACTGACTGAGCATGCATAATTGCAGCGGTCTGAGATGCAGGCGCGCAAATGGCACTATGTCCATTGCCGCTACCATTAAGCCGATTACTTCCATGCACTGAGCCACCGTGGGGCGCGGAATGGAGTGAAGAACACGGCAAGGATTTAGAAGTTTTGATAACCTGGACTCCGTCAGGTAAATTTTCATTTCTACAGAATCTATTAGAGTCCCTAGGAAGGAAATCGTGAAAGGAGAAAGAGAACTCTTTTCTTCGTTCACTTTCCACCCATGCGACCTCAGGAATGCCAGAACTATCTCTGTATGAGATTTGGCAATTTGAAAGCTTGACGCCTGTATCAGGATATCGTCCAGGTGAGGAGCCACCGCTATGCCTTGCGGTCTTAGGACCGCCAGAAGTGAGCCCAGAACCTTTGTAAAAATTCTTGGGGCTGTAGCCAACCCGAATGGAAGAGCTACAAATTGGTAATGCCTGTCTAGAAAGGCAAACCTCAGGAACTGATGATGATTCTTGTGAATCGGAATGTGAAGGTAGGCATTCTTTAAGTCCACTGTGGTCATGTACTGACCCTCTTGGATCATGGGTAAAATGGTTTGAATAGTTTCCATCTTGAATGACGGAACTCTGAGGAATTTGTTTAGGATCTTTAAATCCAAAATTGGTCTGAAGGTTCCCTCTTTTTTGGGAACCACAAACAGATTTGAATAAAACCCCTGTCCTTGTTCCGTCCGCGGAACTGGATGGATCACTCCCATTACAAGGAGATCTTGTACGCAGTTTAGGAATGCCTCTTTCTTTATCTGGTTTGCAGATAATCTTGAAAGGTGAAATCTCCCCTGTGGAGGAGAAGCTTTGAAGTCCAGAAGATATCCCTGAGATATGATCTCCAACGCCCAGGGATCCTGAACATCTCTTGCCCACGCCTGGGCGAAGAGAGAGAGTCTGCCCCCTACTAGATCCGTTGTCGGATAGGGGGCCGCTCCTTCATGATGTTTTAGAGGCAGCAGCAGGCTTTCTGGCCTGCTTGCCCTTGTTCCAGGACTGGTTAGGTTTCCAGGCCTGCTTGGATTGAGCAAAAGTTCCCTCTTGTTTTGAAGCAGAGGAAGTTGATGCTGCACCTGCCTTGAAATTTCGAAAGGCACGAAAATTAGACTGTTTGGCCCTTGATGTGGCCCTGTCCTGAGGAAGGGTATGACCCTTACCTCCAGTAATGTCAGCAATAATTTCTTTCAAACCAGGCCCGAATAAGGTCTGCCCCTTGAAAGGAATGTTGAGTAATTTAGACTTTGAAGTCACATCAGCTGACCAGGATTTGAGCCATAGCGCCCTACGTGCCTGGATGGCGAATCCGGAATTCTTAGCCATTAGTTTAGTCAAATGAACAATGGCATAAATTATATATTATAATATATAATAAAACCTTGTTGAATAAACATTTTCTTAAGGTAACCCTCTAATTTTTTTATCCATTGGATCTGAAAAAGCACAACTGTCCTCAACCGGGATAGTGGTACGCTTTGCTAAAGTAGAAACTGCTCCCTCCACCTTAGGGATAGTCTGCCATAAGTCCCGTGTAGTGGCATCTATTGGAAACATTTTTCTAAATATAGGAGGTGGGGAAAAGGGCACACCGGGCCTATCCCACTCCTTACTAATAATTTCTGTAAGCCTTTTAGGTATTGGAAAAACATCAGTACTCACCGGCACTGCATAGTATTTATCCAGCCTACACAATTTCTCTGGCACTGCAATTGTGTCACAGTCATTCAGAGCAGCTAATACCTCCCCAAGCAATACACGGAGGTTCTCAAGCTTAAATTTAAAATTAGAAATCTCTGAATCAGGTCTCCCCGATTCAGAGACGTCACCCACAGACTGAAGCTCTCCGTCCTCAGGTTCTGCATATTGTGATGCAGTATCAGACATGGCTCTTACAGCATCTACGCGCTCTGTATCTTGTCTAACCCCAGAGCTATCGCGCTTGCCTCTCAATTCAGGCAATCTGGATAATACCTCTGACATGGTATTATTCATGATTGCAGCCATGTCCTGCAAAGTAATCGCTATGGGCGTCCCTGATGTACTTGGCGCTATATTAGCGTGCGTCCCTTGAGCGGGAGGCGAAGGGTCCGACGCGTGGGGAGAGTTAGTCGGCATAACTTCCCCCTCGACAGACCCCTCTGGTGACAATTCTTTTATAGATAAAGACTGATCTTTACTGTTTAAGGTGAAATCAATACATTTAGTACATATTCTCCTATGGGGCTCCACCATGGCTTTTAAACATAATGAACAAGTATCCTCTGTTTCAGACATGTTTGTACAGACTAGCAATGAGACTAGCAAGCTTGGAAAACACTTTAAAGCAAGTTAACAAGCAATATAAAAAACGTTACTGTGCCTTTAAGAGAAACAAATTTTGACAAAATTTGAAATAACAGTGAAAAAAGGCAGTTACACTAACAAAATTTTTTACAGTGTATGTAACAAGTCAGCAGAGCATTGCACCCACTTGCAAATGGATGATTAACCCCTTAATAACAAAAACAGAATAATAAATGACAAAAATGTTTTTTAAACACAGTCACAACAACTGCCACAGTCTACTGTGATTGTTACCCTCCTCAAACACGACTTTGAAGCCTTTTGAGCCCTTCAGAGATGTCCTGGATCATGCAGGAGGAAGCTGAATGTCTCTGTCAGTATTTTTATCTGCACAGAAAAGCACTAAAATAGGCCCTTCCCACTCATATTGCAACAGTGGAAAGCTTCAGGAAACTGTCTCTAGGCAGAAATCAAACCAGCCATGTGGAAAAAAAACTAGGCCCCAATAAGTTTTGTCACCAAACATATATAAAAACGATTAACATGCCAGCAACCGTTTTATATTACACTTTTATAAGAGTATGTATATCTCTATTAATAAGCCTGATACCAGTCGCTATCACTGCATTTAAGGCTTAACTTACATTACTCCGGTATCAGCAGCATTTTTCTAGCAAATTCCATCCCTAGAAAAATATTAACTGCACATACCTTATTGCAGGAAAACCTGCACGCTATTCCCCCTCTGAAGTTACCTCACTCCTCAGAATATGTGAGAACAGCAATGGATCTTAGTTATTTCTGCTAAGATCATAGAAATCACGGGCAGATTCTTCTTCTAAATACTGCCTGAGATAAACAGTACACTCCGGTACCATTTAAAAATAACAAACTTTTGATTGAAGTTAAAAAACTAACTATAATACACCACTCTCCTCTTACTACGTCCATCTTTGTTGAGAGTTGCAAGAGAATGACTGGGTGATCCTCTTGCAACTTCCTGTTGGGAAGGAGAATATCCCACAAGTAATGGATGATCCGTGGACTGGATACACTTAACAAGAGAAACCATTTCTTTAAACAGCCCTGAAAACAGCCCTGACATATGTATTTTTCATATGTGTCCCTTTTTAAAGCGGAAATATGGTCAGCCTAATAATTACACACATATAGATATATATGCAGTTACACACACACGCACTCATATAATTACACACATAGAGATACAAATGCAGATACACACACACACACATATAGATACATATGCAGATACACACACATATAATTACACACACATAGATACATATGCAGATACACACACACATATAATTATACACATATAGATACATATGCAGTTAAACACACACACATATAGATACATATGCAGATACACACACATATAATTACATACACATAGATACATATGCAGATACACACACACACATATAATTATACACATATAGATACAAATGCAGATACACACACACACACACATATAATTACACACACATAGATACATATGCAGACACACACACACACACACACATATATATATATAATTACACACATATAGAAACATATGCAGATACACACACACATATAATTACACACATATAGATATATATGCAGATACACACACACATATAATTACACACATATAGATACATATGCAGATACACACACACATATAATTACACACATATAGATACATATGCAGATACACACACACATATAATTACACACATATAGATACATATGCAGATACACACACATATAATTACATACACATAGATACATATGCAGATACACACACACACACATATAATTACACACATATAGATACATATGCAGATAAACACACACACATATAATTACACACATATAGAAACATGCAGATACACACACACTCATATAATTATACACATATAGATACATATGCAGATACACACACTCATATAATTACACACATATAGAAACATATGCAGATACACACACACATATAATTACACACATATAGATACATATGCAGATACACACACATATAATTACATACACATAGATACAAATGCAGATACACACACACACACACATATAGATACATATGCAGATACACACACATATAATTACACACACATAGATACATATGCAGATACACACACATATAATTACACACATATAGAAACATATGCAGATACACACACACACAGACACACACACACTCATATAATTACACACACATAGATTCATATGCAGATATACACACACACACACACACACATATAATTACACACATATAGATTCATATGCAGATATATATACACACACACACACATATAATTACACACATATAGATACATATGCAGTTACACGCACAGACACAAAACACTCATATAATTACACACACATAGATTCATATGCAGATATATATACACACACACACACATATAATTACACACATATAGATACATATGCAGATACACACACACATATAATTACACACATATAGATACATATGCAGATACACACACACATATAATTACACACATATAGATACATATGCAGATACACACACACATAATTACACACATATAGATACATATGCAGATAAACACACACATATAATTACACACACATAGATACATATGCAGATACACACAGATACACACACACATATAATTATACACATATAGATACATATGCAGATACACACAGATACACACACACACACACACACATAATTACACACATATAGATACATATGCAGATACACACACACATATAATTACACACATATAGATACATATGCAGATACACACACACATATAATTATACACATATAGATACATATGCAGATACACACACACATATATAATTACACACATATAGATACATATGCAGATACACACACACACACATATAATTATACACATATAGATACATATGCAGATAAACACACACACAGACACTCATATAATGACACACACATAGATTCATATGCAGATATATACACACACACACACACATATAATTACACACATATAGATACATATGCAGATACACACACACACACATATAAATACATATGCAGATACACACACATATAGATACATATGCAGATAAACACACACACACACACACACACATATAATTACACACATATAGATACATATGCAGTTACACACACACACAGACACACAAACACTCATATAATTACACACACATAGATTCATATGCAGATATATATATATACACACACACACACACACAGATAATTACACCCATATAGATACATATGCAGATACACACACACACATATAGATACATATGCAGATACACACACACATATAATTACACACATATAGATACATATGCAGATAAACACACACACAGACACTAATATAATGACACACACATAGATTCATATGCAGATATATACACACACACACATATAATTACACACATATAGATACATATGCAGATACACACACACACATATAATTACACACATATAGATACATATGCAGTTACACACACACACAGACACACAAACACTCATATAATTACACACACATAGATTCATATGCAGATATATATATATACACACACACACACACACACACACACACAGATAATTACACCCATATAGATACATATGCAGATACACACACACACATATAGATACATATGCAGATACACACACATATAATTACACACATATAGATACATATGCAGATAAACACACACACATATAATTACACACACATAGATACATATGCAGATAAACACACACACATATAATTACACACATATAGATACATATGCAGATAAACACACACACATATAATTACACACACATAGATACATATGCAGATACACACACACACATATAATTACACACATATAGATACATATGCAGATAAACACACACACATATAATTACACACACATAGATACATATGCAGATACACACACACATATAATTACACACATATAGATACATATGCAGATAAACACACACACAGACACTAATATAATGACACACACATAGATTCATATGCAGATATATACACACACACACATATAATTACACACATATAGATACATATGCAGTTACACACACACAGACACACAAACACTCATATAATTACACACACATAGATTCATATGCAGATACACACACACATATAATTACACACATATAGATACATATGCAGATACACACACACACATATAATTACACACATATAGATACATATGCAGATACACACACACTCATATAATTACACACATATAGATACATATGCAGATACACACAGATACACACACACACATATAATTATACACATATAGAAACATATGCAGATAAACACACACATATAATTACACACATATAGATACATATGCAGATACACACACACATATAATTACACACACATAGATACATATGCAGATACACACAAACACATATAGATACATATGCAGATACACACACATAATCACACACAAATAGATACATATGCAGATACACACACACACACACATATATAATTATACACATATGGAAACATATGCAGATACACACACACATATAATTACACACATATAGATACATATGAAGATAAACACACACACAGACACACACACACCAACACTTATATAATTACACACACATAGATTCATATGCAGATATATACACACACACATATATAATTACACACATATAGATACATATGCAGTTACACACACACTGACACACAAACACTCATATAATTACACACACATAGATTTATATGCAGATATATATATATACACACACATAATTACACACATATAGATACATATGCAGATAGACACACATATAATTACACACATATAGATACATATGCAGTTACACACACACAGACACACAAACACTCATATAATTACACACACATAGATTCATATGCAGATATATATACATACACACGCAAACACATAATTACACACATATAGATACATATGCAGATACACACACATATAATTACACACATATAGATACATATGCAGATACACACACACACAGACACACATATAATTACACACACATAGATACATATACAGATACACACACATATAATTACACACACATAGATACATATACAGATACACACACATATAATTACACACACATAGATACATATGCAGATAAACACACATATAATTACACACATATAGATACATATGCAGATAAACACACACATATAATTACACACATATAGATACATATGCAGATACACATACACATATAATTACACACATATAGATACATATGCAGATACACACACATAATTACACACACATAGATACATATGCAGATACACACACACTCATATAATTATACACATATTGATACATATGCAGATACACACACACATATAATTACACACATATAGATACATATGCAGATACACACACACACATATAATAACACACATATAGATACATATGCAGATACACACACATACATATAATAACACACATATAGATACATATGCTGATACACACGCACATAATTACACACATATAGATACATATGCAGATAAACACACACACACATATATAAGTATACACATATAGAAACATATGCAGATACACACACACATATAATAACACACATATAGATACATATGCAGATAAACACACATATAATTACACACATATATATACATATGCAGATAAACACACACACAGACACACACACAAACACTCATATAATGACACACACATAGATTCATATGCAGATATATACACACACACATATAATTACACATATAGATAGATATGCAGATAAACACACACACAGACACACACACAAACACTCATATAATGACACACACATAGATTCATATGCAGATATATACACACACACATATAATTACACACATATAGATACATATGCAGATAAACACACACACAGACACACACACAAACACTCATATAATGACACACACATAGATTCATATGCAGATATATACACACACACATATAATTACACATATAGATACATATGCAGATAAACACACACACAGACACACACACAAACACTCATATAATGACACACACATAGATTCATATGCAGATATATACACACACACATATAATTACACACATATAGATACATATGCAGTTACACCGTTATGGCTAAATAAAAATGTGTTAAAAGAAATTAGGAAAAAACGTAGGGCATTTAAATTATTAAAAGAAAATAGTACAGACTCAGCATACAATATTTATAAGGAATGTAACAAAGCATGCAAAAAAGCAATCAAATTAGCCAAAATTGAAAATGAAAAATTAATTGCCAAGGATTCTAAGTCTAACCCTAAAAGGTTCTTTAAGTACATAAATAGCAAAAAGTCTAAGAAGGATAATATAGGTACATTAAAATGTGTGGAGGGTAGCATGATAAATAATGACAGGGAGAAGGCTGAGGTACTAAACCAGTTTTTTTCTTCAGTATACACAAGAGAGGAACCATTGAATGATACTTTGGAACAGAATAGAACATGCCAGTCCATACCACTAACTGGGTTTTGTTTAGAGGATATCAGGAAAAAACTAAAAAATATTAAGGTAAATAAAACTCCAGGCCCAGATGGAATACACCCAAGGGTGTTAAGTGAATTTAGCACTGTTATAGACAAACCTTTACTCTTAATTTTTCAAGACTCATTATCCTCAGGCATGGTACCCCAGGATTGGCGTAAAGCTGTGTGTGCCACTCTTCAAAAAGGGAAGCAGGGATGATCCAGGAAGCTATAGACCAGTTAGTCTGACATCAATAGTGGGGAAGATATTTGAAGGGATTATAAGGGATTATATTGATGAGCATATTCGTGTAATCAAGATTATGAGTTCTAATCAGCATGGCTTTAGGAGAAATAGATCATGTCAAACTAATCTAATTAGATTCTACGAGGAAGTAAGTAAAAATATAGATAAAGGGGAATCAGTTGATGTGATATACTTAGATTTTGCAAAGGCATTTGATACAGTGCCACATGAGAGATTAATGCACAAAATTAAGGGACTGGGAATAGCTGAAAATGTTAGCTCATGGATAAATAACTGGATAAAAGATAGGGAGCAACGAGTAGCAGTAAATGGATCATACTCAGATTGGACAAAGGTAATCAGTGGCGTCCCCCATGGATCAGTACTGGGCCCTGTTTTTTTTAATATTTTTATAAATGACTTGGAGCAAGGATTAAATAGCGACATCTCTATTTTTGCAGATGATACTAAGTTAAGTAAGGTCATTAGGTCAGAGCAGGATGAACTCTCTTTGCAAAGGGATTTGCTAAAATTAGAACTATGTGCAAGTGAATGGAAAATGAGATTTAATACGGAAAAATGTAAGGTTCTACATTTTGGAAGTAAAAATAAGCAGGCTATGTATTTTTTAAATGGGACAAGACTTAGCCAAACACAGGAGGAAAGGGATTTGGGAGTAGTAATAGATAACAAGCTAAAGATGAGTGCACAATGCAGGGCAGCGGCTTCAAAGGCTAATAAGATACTAGCATGTATTAAAAGAGGCATTGATTCAAGGGAGGAAAGCATAATTCTGTCATTATATAAAGCCCTGGTAAGACCTCACCTTGAGTTTGGAGTGCAGTTCTGGGGACCGATTGCTAAAAAAGATATTGCAGAACTAGAAAAAGTTCAGAGAAGGGCCACAAAACTAATAAGGGGATTGGAGAAATTAACCTATGAGGAGAGGCTAGCCAAACTGGGTCTGTTCTCTTTAGAAAAAAGGCGCTTGAGAGGTGACATGATTACTTTATATAAATATATTCAAGGCCCATATACAGAGATGGCAGAAGCTCTTTTTATTCCAAGAAAATTGGTTCTGACAAGAGGTCATAATTTAAGGTTGGAGGAAAGGAGATTTAATCTCCTGCAACGGAAACGTTTTTTCACTGTAAGAGCAATAAAATTGTGGAACTCATTACCAAAGGAGGTAGTGAATGCCAATACCATAGATACATTTAAAAATAGTCTGGATAAATTTCTGTATATAAACAAAATTCATGGATATGATTGCTAGTATTAAATGGGTCACATTTTAATGGGGTTATTTAAGCTTAACTGGAGCTTTTTGTAAGTATTTTAGATTTGTATAGGTTGAACTCGATGGACTTCAGTCTTTTTTCAACCTTATCTACTATGTTACACACACACAGACACACAAACACTCATATAATTACACACACATAGATTCATATGCAGATATATATACACACACACACACAAACATAATTACACACATATAGATACATATGCAGTTACACACACACAGACACACAAACACTCATATAATTACACACACATAGATTCATATGCAGATATATATACACACACACACACAAACATAATTACACACATATAGATACATATGCAGTTACACACACACAGACACACAAACACTCATATAATTACACACACATAGATTCATATGCAGATATATACACACACACATATAATTACACATATAGATACATATGCAGATAAACACACACACAGACACACACACAAACACTCATATAATGACACACACATAGATTCATATGCAGATATATACACACACACATATAATTACACACATATAGATACATATGCAGATAAACACACACACAGACACACACACAAACACTCATATAATGACACACACATAGATTCATATGCAGATATATACACACACACATATAATTACACACATATAGATACATATGCAGTTACACACACACAGACACACAAACACTCATATAATTACACACACATAGATTCATATGCAGATATATATACACACACACACACAAACATAATTACACACATATAGATACATATGCAGTTACACACACACAGACACACAAACACTCATATAATTACACACACATTGATTCATATGCAGATATATATACACACACACATAATTACACACATATAGATACATATGCAGATACACACACATATAATTACACATATATAGATACATATTCAGATAAACACACACATATAATTACACACATATAGATACATATGCAGATACACACACATATAATTACACACATATAGATACATATGCAGATACACACACACATATAGATACATATGCAGATACACACACACATATAGATACATATGCAGATACACACACACATATAGATACATATGCAGATACACACACACACACACACACAATTAGACACATATAGATACATATGCAGATACACACACACACACACACATATAATATACACACATATAGAAACATATGCAGATAAACACATACACACACATATAATTACACACATATAGATACATATGCAGATACACATATGCAGATACACAAACATAATTACACACACATAGATACATATGCAGTTACACACGCACTCATAATTACACACACATAGATACATATGCAGTTACACACGCACTCATAATTACATACACATAGATACATATGCAGTTACACACGCACTCATAATTACATACATATGCAGATACACACATATAATTACACACATATAGATACATATGCAGATAAAAACACAGACACATATAATTACACACACATAGATACATATGCAGATACACACACACATATAATTACACACATATAGATACATATGCAGATAAAAACACAGACACATATAATTACACACATATAGATACATATGCAGATAAACTCACACACATATAATTACATACATATAGATACATATGCAGTTACACACACACACACATATAGATACATATGCAGTTACACACACACACACATATAATTACACACATATAGATACATATGCAGATACACACACATATAATTACACACATATAGATACATATGCAGTTACACACACACACACACACATATAGATACATATGCAGTTACACACACACACATATAGATACATATGCAGTTACACACACACACACACACACACACACACATATAATTACACACATATAGATACATATGCAGATACACACACATATAATTATACACATATAGATACATATGCAGTTACACACACACATATAATTACACACATATAGATACATATACAGACACACACACACACAGACACACATATAATTACACACACATAGATACATATACAGATACACACACATATAATTACACACATATAGATACATATGCAGTTAAACACACACACATATAATTACACACATATAGATACATATGCAGTTACACACACATATAATTACACTCATGTAGATACATATGCAGATACACACACATATAATTACACACATAGATACATATGCAGTTACACACACACACATATAGATACATATGCAGTTACACACACACACACATATAGATACATATGCAGTTACACACACACACATATAGATACATATGCAGTTACACACACACACACACACACATATATAATTAGACACATATAGATACATATGCAGATACACACACATATAATTATACACATATAGATACATATGCAGTTACACACACACATATAATTACACACATATAGAAACATATGCAGATACACACACATATAATTACACACACATAGATACATATACAGATACACACACATATAATTACACACATATAGATACATATGCAGATACACACAGATACACACACACATATAATTATACACATATAGAAACATATGCAGATACACACACATATAATTACACACATATACATATGCAGTTAAACACACACATATAATTACACACATATAGATACATATGCAGTTAAACACACGCACATATAATTACACACATATAGATACATATGCAGATACACACAGATACACACACACACATATAATTATACACATATAGAAACATATGCAGATACACACACACATATAATTACACACATATAGATACATATGCAGTTAAACACACACACATATAATTACACACATATAGATACATATGCAGTTACACACACATATAATTACACACACATAGATACATATGCAGATAAAAACACACACACACATATAATTACACACATATAGATACATATGCAGATACACACAGTTACACACACACACATATAATTACACACATATAGATATATATGCAGTTACACACACACACTCATATAATTACACACATATAGATACATATGCAGATACACACACATACATATAGATACTGTGACAGATCCTGTGGTCAGAACTAAAAGAATTGACCTTGTGTGGCTTTGAGAAGCTGTTTTCTAAAAGACAGGTTTGCTGGCCTCAGCTATTGTGTGCTATAATTACGTTTAAGTGATAAACATTCCATTGTTTAATCACCTCCAGAGAGCAGACGCCTAGGTGATAAGAAAAGCCAAATGTCTTGTGTTTAAATTGTTATCTGCTTGAATAATGTAATCCTATTGTGGCCTGTCAAAGGGCGTTGTCTCTCTAGCTAATGTACAACATTCTTTCAACCCCCCATCTGGGTTTAGACCTGCATATATACTGGGCATATGGCCCTTAATAAAGTACACTCTGTTTTTTACACTCAATGTGGAGCTTGGTCTCATGTTTGAGGGGAAAACTGGTTGGGGTTGTGAATTGCTGATTCCCTATTCAGGACATTGTTCATCTGGTATTAACCCTTGGTATCCTGTTGGTACCGTAGCAGATACATATGCAGTTACACACACACACACACACACACACACACACACACACACACACACACACACATATAATTACACACATATAGATACATATGCAGATAAACACACACACATACATATAATTATACTTATATAGATACATATGCAGTTACACACACACACACATATAATTACACACATATAGATACATATGCATATACACACAGACACACATATAATTACACACATATAGATACATATGCAGTTACACACACACACATATATAATTACACACATATAGATACATATGCAGATACACAGACACATAATTACACGCATATAGATACATATGCAGATACACACACACATATATAATTACACACATATAGATACATATGCAGACACACACACACACACATATAATTACACACATATAGATACATATGCAGACACACACAAACACACATATAGATACATATGCAGTTACACACATATATAATTACACACATATAGATACATATGCAGTTAAACACACACACATATAATTACACACATATAGATACATATGCAGTTACACACACACACACATATAATTACACACATATAGATACATATGAAGATAAACACACACACACACACACACATATAATTACACACATATAGATACATATGCAGTTACATACACACACACACACACACACACACATATAATTACACACATATAGATACATATGCAGATAAACACACACTGACACACACATATAGATACCCAGACACACACATAATTACACACACACACACACACACACACACACACACACATATATAATTACAAACACACAGATATATATGCAGATGCACACACATAATTACACACACACAGAGATACATGCACACAAATACACCCAGATAGATACATAGGCCTCTATTTATCAAGCCGTCAACCGCAAATACGCTGGAATTCCGCAGCGTATTTGTAGCGAGGCTGATTCGCCATATTTATCAAGCCCTAAAGACCAGCAAAAGTAGAATCTAGTGACGTAACATACGATCCGCCAGACTCAGTCCGACACAGATCGATGGTTACGTCACTCCAGATGTTCCAAACTTACTTTTGGAAGTTATCAAATAACTAGCAGGTATGCTCGGCACTTTTCCGGCCCAGCGTACCTGGTTTTCAATCCGCCTCCCTGGAGGCGGCGGATCCCATAGGAATCAATGGGAGTCTGACAGCAGCTAGAGCTCATGTTCGCTGCTGCCCGATATCCCATTGATTCCTATGGGAAGTGTCTGCACCTAACACCCTAACATGTACCCCGAGTCTAAACACCCCTAATCTGCCCCCCTACACCGCCGCCACCTACATTATACTTATTAACCCCTAAACCACCGCCACCGCCGCCACCTAAATTATACGTATTAACCCCTAAACCGCCGCTCCCGGACCACGCAGCCACCTACATTATACCTATTAACCCCTAATCTGCTGCCTCCTATACCGCCGCCACCTACATAAAGTTATTAATCCCTATCCTGCCAATCCCGGACCCCGCCGCAAATAAAATAACTGTTTAACCCCTAAACCGCCGCTCCCGGAGCCTGCCGCCACCTACATTACATTTATTAACCCCTATCCTGCCCCCCCTACACCGCTGCCACTATATTAAATGAATTAACGCCTAAACCTAAGTTTAACCCTAACCCTAACACCCCCCTAACTTAAATATTATTTAAATTAATCTAAATAAATATTCCTATAATTAAATAAATTAATCCTATTTAAAAATAAATACTTACCTATAAAATAAACCCTAACGCCTAGATTTAGAGTTTGGCGTTAGCCGTCAAAACCAGCGTTAGAGGGTCCTAACGCTGGTTTTGGGCTACCGCTGGTATTTAGAGTCAGTCAAGAAAGGGTCTAACGCTCACTTTCCAGCCGCAACTTTTCCATACCGCAGATCCCCCTACGCCATTTGCGTATCCTATCTTTTCAATGGGATCTTTCTAACGCTGGTATTTAGAGTCGTGGCTGAATTGAGTGTTAGAAATCTAACGACAAGACTCCAGCCGCAGCAAAAAGCCAGGAGTTAAGAGCTTTCTGGGCTAACGCCGGTTCATAAAGCTCTTAACTACTGTGCTCTAAAGTACACTAACACCCATAAACTACCTATGTACCCCTAAACCGAGGCCCCCCACATCGCCGCCACTCTATTAAAAATTTTTAACCCCTAATCTGCCGACCGCACACCGCCGCCACCTACGTTATCCCTATGTACCCCTAATCTGCTGCCCCTAACACCGCCGCCCCCTACATAATATTTATTAATAGTAGAGAAATCCCTATTAACAAATAGGTAATAGCATGCGCCAAATGTGTTTGTGATATAAGAGAAAAAAAGGGGATATTAGTAATATGTATTAATGGTGTGATAATGTGTGAGGCTGAAAAATGAGAAAAGAGAGAGTTTTTTTAGGATAAATTAAAAACTCATGTGAATATAAAGAGATTTCAAAAGCTGCAAATGTGAGTCATATTAACTGTACCCTAGTGGGTAGTGTGTGAAAAAAAGAGATAATATTGCTAATGCAATAGGTGCAAAATAAAATACTTAATGGTAAAATCAATTCATGTAAGAAGGCATATATATCTCTATAGGAAAACAAAAACAGAAAAAATATATCCAAAATATATATGTGCTAGAAATCAAACAGTTCTTAATATATGACAAACAAACTTATCGTGATATAAGTCCCATAGGAGAAAGTGCTGGTACGTGAAGCCGACAAGTGTCAATGTCTCTGCGAGAATGTTTTTTTTTTTAAATCAACTTTAATGTAACAAACAACCTATTCATTCTGAAAACAAAACATTTTGCAGCTTTTCTTGTTCTTCATTCACAGTGGTTTATGCTGATTGTCATTTATAAGTTAGGCCACCATAGTCTGTTACGTTGGACTTCATCCACTTACCCGGCTTTCTGAAACAAGGAACGGGCGATCAATCTAGACGCTGACGTGGCGTCTCCCTGGAACGGAGCGGCTTAAAGATAGCTTAACTCATAACACCAGAGTATTCTGCTCCTGTCTAAAAGAGGAGAGTCCACAGCGGCCCATCCAGAAAAGCTGAATCTATTTGGCTCCAGCGTACTGACTGCTGATTTAAATGTCAGTCTGCCTTTTTGCACCTCTTTCAACAAAGGTGCCAATATCCTTGTGAGTATATTACCATCTGTTATTTGCTCAGTGTGATCCATTACTGTTGGAACTTATTTGCACTATGAGGCGCTGTCTTTCCTTTTACCTATAATATTTATTAACCCCTAATCTGCCACCCCAACGTCGCCGCTACCTTATCTACAATTATTAACCCCTAATCTGCCGACCGCACACCGCAGCCACCTACATTATCCCTATGTACCCCTAATCTGCTGCCCCTAACACCGCCAAGCCCTATATTATATTTATTAACCCCTAATCTGCCGCCCCCAACGTCGCCTCCACCTACCTACAATTATTAACCCCTAATCTGCCGACCGGACCTCACCGCTACTATAATAAATTTATTAACCCCTAAAGCTAAGTCTAACCCTAACACTAACACCCCCCTAAGTTAAATATAATTTAAATCTAACAAAATTAATTAACTCTTATTAAATAAATTATTCCTATTTAAAGCTAAATACTTACCTGTAAAATAAATCCTAATATAGCTACAATATAAATTATAATTATATTATAGCTATTTTAGGATTAATATTTATTTTACAGGCAACTTTGTATTTATTTTAACCAGGTACAATAGCTATTAAATAGTTAATAACTATTTAATAGTTACCTAGTTAAAATAATTACAAAATTACCTGTAAAATAAATCCTAACCTAAGTTACAATTAAACCTAACGCTACACTATCAATAAATTAATTAAATAAAATATCTACAATTACCTACAATTAAACCTAACACTACACTATCAATAAATTAATTAAATACAATATCTACAATTATCTACAATTAAACCTAACACTACACTATCAATAAATAAATTAAATAAAATACCTACAATTATCTACAATTAAACCTAACACTACACTATCAATAAATTAATTAAATACAATACCTACAAATAACTACAATTAAATAAACCAACTAAAGTACAAAAAATTAAAAAAGGACATCGGAGCCTGGACCGATCGGTGATACCCGGTGAGGTGAAGACAAGGTAGGAAGATCTTCAGGGGCTTAGTGTTAGGTTTATTTAAGGGGGGTTTGGGTTAGATTAGGGGTATGTGGGTGGTGGGTTGTAATGTTGGGGGGGTATTGTATGGTTTTTTTCAGGCAAAAGAGCTGAATTCTTTGGGGCATGCCCCGCAAAAGGCCCTTTTAAGGGCTGGTAAGGTAAAAGAGCTTTTCTATTTTAATTTTAGAATAGGGTAGGGCATTTTTTTATTTTGGGGGGCTTTGTTATTTTATTAGGGGGCTTAGAGTAGGTGTAATTAGCTTAAAATTGTTGTAATATTTTTCTAATGTTTGTAAATATTTTTTGTAACTTAGTTCTTTTTTTATTTTTTTGTACTTTAGTTAGTTTATTTAATTGTATTTATTTGTAGGTATTTTATGTAATTAATTTATTGATAGTGTAGTGTTAGGTTTAATTGTAGATAATTGTAGGTATTTTATGTAATTAATTTATTGATAGTGTAGTGTTAGGTTTAATTGTAGATATTGTAGGTATTTTTTTAAATTATTTTATTGATAGTGTAGTGTTAGGTTTAATTGTAACTTAGGTTAGGATTTATTTTACAGGTAATTTTGTAATTATTTTAACTAGGTAACTATTAAATAGTTATTAACTATTTAATAGCTATTGTACCTGGTTAATATAATTACAAAGTTGCCTGTAAAATAAATATTAATCCTAAAATAGCTACAATATAATTATAATTTATATTGTAGCTATATTAGGGTTTATTTTACAGGTAAGTATTTAGCTTTAAATAGGAATAATTTATTTAATAAGAGTTAATTTATTTCGTTAGATTTAAATTATATTTAACTTAGGGGGGTGTTAGGGTTAGGGTTAGACTTAGCTTTAGGGGTTAATACATTTATTAGAGTAGCGGCGAGGTCCGGTCGGCAGATTAGGGGTTAATAATTGTAGGTAGGTGCAGGCGACTTTGGGGGCGGCAGATTAGGGGTTAATAAATATAATATAGGGGTCGGCGGTGTTAGGGGCAGTAGATTAGGGGTACATAGGTATAATGTAGGTTGCGGCGGTGTACGGAGCGGCAGATTAGGGGTTAATAATAATATGCAGGGGTCAGCGATAGCGGGGACGGCAGATTAGGGGTTAATAAGTGTAAGGTTAGGGGTGTATAGACTCGGGGTTCATGTTAGGGTGTTAGGTGCAGACTTAGGAAGTGTTTCCCCATAGGAAACAATGGGGCTGCGTTAGGAGCTGAACGCTGCTTTTTTGCAGGTGTTAGGTTTTTTTTCAGCTCAAACTGCCCAATTGTTTCCTATGGGGGAATCGTGCACGAGTACGTTTTTGAAGCTGAGAGTTGCAGTGGCGGTAAATATGCTATACGCTCCCTTTTTGGAGCCTAAAGCAGCCCTTCTGTGAACTCTAAATAACAGCGGTATTTAAAAGGTGCCGGGAAAAAAAGCCAGCGTTAGCTACGCGGGTCGTTACCGACAAAACTCTAAATCTAGCCGTAAGATAGCTACAATATAACTAATAGTTACATTGTAGCTAGCTTAGGGTTTACTTTTATTTTACAGGCAACTTTGTATTTATTTTAACTAGGTAGAATAGTTATTAACTATTTAATAGCTACCTAGTTAAAATAATTACAAAAGTACCTGTAAAATAAAACCTAACCTAAGTTACAATTACACCTAACACTATACTATCATTAAATAAATTAAATTAATTAAATACAATTACCTACAATTAAATTAAAATAACTAAAATTAACTAAAGTACAAAAAAACCCTCTAAATTACAGAAAATAAAAAAATTACAAGAAGTTTAAACTAATTACACCTAATCTAAGCCCCCTAATAAAATAAAAAAGCCCCCCAAAATAATAAAATGCCCTACCCTATACTAAATTACAAATAGCCCTTAAAAGGGCCTTTTGCGGGGCATTGTCCCA
This sequence comes from Bombina bombina, assembly GCF_027579735.1. Classification (NCBI taxonomy): domain Eukaryota; kingdom Metazoa; phylum Chordata; class Amphibia; order Anura; family Bombinatoridae; genus Bombina; species Bombina bombina. The sequence goes on along the minus strand of NC_069502.1, from coordinate 13,693,045 downwards.
AAGTAATCAGCTCTTTTACCTGTAAAAAAAAGAAATACACCCCCTCCCCAACATTAAAACCCACCACCCACACACCCAATCTTACTCTAAAACCCACCCAAAGCCCCCTTATGTACACAGATACATACACAATTACACAGATACATACATACACATACACACACACACATTCACATACACAGATACATACACAATTACACAGATCCATACATACACATACACACACACACATTCGCATACACAGATACATACATATATACACAGATACATACACAATTACACAGATACATACATACACATACACACACACACATTCACATACACAGATACATACATATACACAGATACATACATACACATTCACATACACAATTACACAGATACATACATACACATACACACACACACATTCACATACACAGATACATACACAATTACACAGATACATACATACACATACACACACACACATTCACATACACAGATACATACACAATTACACAGATCCATACATACACATACACACACACACATTCGCATACACAGATACATACATATATACACAGATACATACACAATTACACAGATACATACATACACATACACACACACACATTCACATACACAGATACATACATATACACAGATACATACATACACATACACAGATACATACATATATACACAGATACATACACAATTACACAGATACATACATACACATACACACACACACATTCACATACACAGATACATACACAATTACACAGATCCATACATACACATACACACACACACATTCGCATACACAGATACATACATATATACACAGATACATACACAATTACACAGATACATACATACACATACACACACACACATTCACATACACAGATACATACACAATTACACAGATACATACATACACATACACACACACACATTCACAAACACAGATACATACATACATATATACACAGTCACACAGATACATACAAACCAACATTCACAAATATATACACACACAAGCAAACTAGTCCTGGCTGCAGATGTCTAATCACTGGTTAAAGTAAATGGCTGCCATAGCTTGGCATGCTGCCTGCATCAATATCATTACTAAGGTAAATGTTACTACTCAGTAATGCAGACAATAGTGCTTACTTAGAGGCTGTACCATCATTTATCAGATCCTGTTAATCAAGTAGAGCGTATAGAAGCAGCAAATCAATAGGTTATTGCACAGTGAGGCTACAAATCTACTAGGGTAATCATTTCCCCCAAACCAAATGTAAATGGCTAAAGAATTATAGAAATCATTAACCTACTGTAGAGCAACAGTCTGGGGGAGGTGGAGTAATGAGTGTCACTCATTTATCTAGACCAGTACTATCCAAGTTATAGCCTAGAGACCCCCATGCCATCCTATGCCTCTGTGTGCCAGTACTGTCACATTTATAGCCTTTTTACCCCCATGCCATCCTATGCCTCTGTGTGCCAGTACTGTCACATTTATAGCCTTTTTTACCCCCATGCCATCCTATGCCTCTGTGCGCCAGTACTGTCACATTTATAGCCTTTTCCCCCCCATGCCATCCTATGCCTCTGTGTGTCAGTACTGTCACATTTATAGCCTTTTTACCCCCATGCCATCCTATGCCTCTGTGTGTCAGTTCTGTCACATTTATAGCCTTTTTTACCCCCATGCCATCCTATGCCTCTGTGCGCCAGTACTGTCACATTTATAGCCTTTTTTACCCCATGCCATCCTATGCCTCTGTGTGCCAGTACTGTCACATTTATAGCCTTTTTTACCCCCATGCCATCCTATGCCTCTGTGTGTCAGTACTGTCACATTTATAGCCTTTTTTACCCCCATGCCATCCTATGCCTCTGCGTGCCAGTACTGTCACATTTATAGCCTTTTCCCCCCATGCCATCCTATGCCTCTGTGTGTCAGTACTGTCACATTTATAGCCTTTTTACCCCCATGCCATCCTATGCCTCTGTGTGTCAGTACTGTCACATTTATAGCCTTTTTTACCCCCATGCCATCCTATGCCTCTGCGTGCCAGTACTGTCCCATTTATAGCCTTTTTTACCCCCATGCCATCCTATGCCTCTGTGTGTCAGTACTGTCACATTTATAGCCTTTTTTACCCCCATGCCATCCTATGCCTCTGTGCGCCAGTACTGTCACATTTATAGCCTTTTTTACCCCCATGCCATCCTATGCCTCTGTGTGCCAGTACTGTCACATTTATAGCCTTTTTTACCCCATGCCATCCTATGCCTCTGTGTGCCAGTACTGTCACATTTATAGCCTTTTTTACCCCCATGCCATCCTATGCCTCTGTGTGTCAGTACTGTCACATTTATAGCCTTTTTTACCCCCATGCCATCCTATGCCTCTGCGTGCCAGTACTGTCCCATTTATAGCCTTTTTTACCCCCATGCCATCCTATGCCTCTGTGTGTCAGTACTGTCACATTTATAGCCTTTTTTACCCCCATGCCATCCTATGCCTCTGTGCGCCAGTACTGTCACATTTATAGCCTTTTTTACCCCCATGCCATCCTATGCCTCTGTGTGCCAGTACTGTCACATTTATAGCCTTTTTTACCCCATGCCATCCTATGCCTCTGTGTGCCAGTACTGTCACATTTATAGCCTTTTTTACCCCATGCCATCCTATGCCTCTGTGTGTCAGTACTGTCACATTTATAGCCTTTTTTACCCCATGCCATCCTATGCCTCTGTGTGCCAGTACTGTCACATTTATAGCCTTTTTTACCCCCATGCCATCCTATGCCTCTGTGTGCCAGTACTGTCACATTTATAGCCTTTTTACCCCCATGCCATCCTATGCCTCTGTGTGTCAGTACTGTCACATTTATAGCCTTTTTTACCCCCATGCCATCCTATGCCTCTGTGTGCCAGTACTGTCACATTTATAGCCTTTTTAACCCCCATGCCATCCTATGCCTCTATGTGACAGTATTGTAACATTTATAGCCTAGAGACCCCCATGCCATCCTATACCTCTATGTGCCAGTACTGTCACATCTATAGCCTAGGGACCCCATGCCATCCTACGCCTCTGTGTGCCAGTACTGTCACATCTATAGCCTAGGGACCCCTATGCCATCCTATGCCTCTGTGTACCAGTACTGTCACATCTATAGCCTAGTGACCACCATGCCATCCTATGCCTCTGGGTGACAGTACTGTCACATCTATAGCCTAGGTACCCTCATGCCATCCTATGCCTCTGTGTGCCAGTACTGTCACATCTATAGCCTAGGGACCCCTATGCCATCCTATGCCTCTGTGTACCAGTACTGTCACATCTATAGCCTAGTGACCACCATGCCATCCTATGCCTCTGGGTGACAGTACTGTCACATCTATAGCCTAGGTACCCTCATGCCATCCTATGCCTCTGTGTGCCAGTACTGTCACATCTATAGCCTAGGGACCCCCATGCTATCCTATTACTCTGAGTGCCAGTACTGTCACATCTATAGTCTAGGAACCCCCATGCCATCCTATTACACTGTGTGCCAGTACTGTCACAACTATAGCCTAGGGACCCCCATGCCATACTATTACTCTGTGTGCCAGTACTGTCAAATCTATAGCCTAGGGAACCCCATGCCATAATATTACTCTGTGTGCCAGTACTGTCACATCTAAAGCCAGGGACCCCCATGCCACCCTATGCCTCTGTGTGCCAGTACTGTCACAACTATAGCCTAGGGACCCCCATGCCATACTATTACTCTGTGTGCCAGTACTGTCAAATCTATAGCCTAGGGAACCCCATGCCATAATATTACTCTGTGTGCCAGTACTGTCACATCTAAAGCCAGGGACCCCCATGCCACCCTATACCTCTGTGTGCCAGTACTGTCACAACTATAGCCTAGGGACCCCCATGCCATACTATTACTCTGTGTGCCCGTACTGTCAAATCTATAGCCTAGGGAACCCCATGCCATAATATTACTCTGTGTGCCAGTACTGTCACATCTAAAGCCAGGGACCCCCATGCCACCCTATGCCTCTGTGTGCCAGTACTGTCACAACTATAGCCTAGGGACCCCCATGCCATAATATTACTCTGTGTGCCAGTACTGTCACATCTAAAGCCAGGGACCCCCATGCCACCCTATGCCTCTGTGTGCCAGCACTGTCACATCTAAAGCCTAGTGACCCATATGCCATCCTATGCCTCTGTGTGCCAGTACTGTCACATCTAACGCAAGAAACCCCCATGGCACCCTATGCCTCTGTGTGCCAGTAGAAAAATAGAAAATCCACAGCACCACTGTAAGTTTTCAATGCTTTATTGAGACATCTTTATCCCATGCAGGTACAAAGTAGATAGGCAGCAACGTTTCGGGATGTTATCCCTTAATCATGCTAATGAGCCTCATCTGTTGAGGTACATTTATAGGCCTACATATTAACCCCATGTATAATGTTACAAAGTGATTTCTATCACCTAACACTACCACCTAGTGGTTACAAAAATTATTACAATGTTAAACACATAAGTAAAGTTAAAAACAATATACAATTTACCTATTCATATGTTGTTAAAATACATATAATTTCTTACCAATACTTGATTTTTACAAAGTAATTCATTATCTAAGGACTATTGCAATTTTTTATACTACATAAGTATATATTACAGAAATACTTTAAGGTCCAGTTCTCTATTAATGCCTTTAGGAATTAGAGCATCCAATTTATATATCCAGTATGACTCCTTTTGTTTTAATATGGTTTCCCTATTGCCCCCTCTTCTTAAATTATCCACTCCATCAATTATTTGCCACCTTAACTGACTTATATTGTGGCCTGCACTCAAGAAGTGACATGATACAGGGGCTTCTTGGTCCCCACATCTGATATTGGATCTGTGTTGACTCATCCTATCTCGTACCCTTCTGGTGGTCTCACCGATATAGATTTTGGAACACGGGCATTTAATGAGGTATACGACATAGGATGAGTCACACGTATAGAAATTGTTAATGCTAAATTTTTTTCCCGTTTGGGGATGTTGAAATTCTGTCCCTTTAATAACTGCACTACAGCTTGCACAGCCCAAACATGGAAAGGTTCCATAACTCTTTTTAGTTATGTATTTCTGTTTCTTCCTAGATCCTAAATCATTTCTAACTAGAATGTCCCCCAGGTTTTGAACCCTGCGGTATGCCATCATTGGTGGGTTTTTAAAGGATACAACATCCATATTGCAATTTTTCAAAATGTGCCAGTGTCTGGATATAATGTTTCTAATTTCTCTTTTAATGGGGTTAAACTGTGTTACACACACTACCCTCTCTTCATTCTCTTTCTTAGAAACACTAATTCCTTTCTCCTCCGGCTCCTGAACCCTTTTAATCTCACTTTCAATCAATTTCACAGGGTATCCCCTTTATATGAATTTATCCCCCATTTCTTGAAGTCTGTTACGGTACCAAAAGTGTACCAAGGGTTAATAGCAGGGAACAACGTCCTGCATAGGAAATCAGCAATTCACAAACCAGCCAGTTTTCAGGTTTAAACAGAATGACATTTATTAAAAGGCTATGCCTAGTATTTATGCAGGTCTGACCCCCCCCCCCCCCCCCCCAGATGGGGGTTGAAAGGCTGTTGTACATTACATGGAGGGAACAAGCCCTTTGACATGATACAATAGAATTATATTACTTAAACACTTCAACCACAAGACACTCTTGGCCCTTCTTATCACTTAGGCGTTTTCTCTCTGGAGGTGATCAAACAATAGAATGCTTAGCACTAATTAGATTATAGCTGGAGCCAGCAACTCTGTCTTTAGAAATTAGTTTCTTAGCTAAACACAATTAACTCCTTCAGTCCTGACAGAAGGGTCTGTCACATATCTCCCCCCTTGTGGAACACTCCGGCAGACCCGGCTTGACCCTTTGGCGGGTCAACCTGGGGATGACCAGACTAGGAGGTGGTAGGCATGTCAGTTTGCCAGGACAATCCATCTGTATTCCCGTTATGAGAGAGAATTCCTGTCCATACAAAGAAGGGTTCAACTTCCTCAGTGCCCAGACTAGGGCTAAACAGTCTTTCAAAATCCCATCAGCTTCTTTACGAGTTTTCTGTACCTGCTCTTTATAGGTATCCACAATCCCTTCATACTGACATAGGGTGCCCTTGAGTTGCTGCACCTCACTATGAGCCAGCGTCAGCTTCTCCTCAAGTGTCGCTAAGTTTGTCTTTAAGGTTTCATGTCCCACTCTCAAGCTGGTGTTTTCTGCAGTCTGTCGGTGCAGCTTGTCTAGCAGAGATTCACGTTCTAAACGTGCTTTTTCCTCTGCGCTCCTCTTCTCCTTCATCAGCGCATTGTAACGGGACCTCCACATATCAATAGCGGATAGAGATTTACTGAGCTCAGCGTCCTGGGGCTTAGCAGCAGGTGGGTCAGTCTCTGCTGCATGGATCTGGGCATGGGTAGTCACAGAGTTAACATCAGCGGGACCCATAGGAGCGTAGGCAGAAACAAGGGGGGCCAAGTCATTTCCAAGAAGAACATCAGCAGGTAAGTCCTTCTTGACCCCCACATTCACAGGTCTAGCGCCCACTCCCCAATCCAAATGTACCCTGGCAACAGGTAGGCTGAACACATCGCCCCCTGCTACCCTCACAGCCACAGTGTCTCCAGTGTACTGTTTCTCAGACACCAAGTTCTTTTGAAGCAAGGTCATGGTAGCACCAGTATCCCGTAGACCACTGACCTTCTTCCCATTCACTTTAACCAGTTGCCGGTTATTCCGGTGGGCAGCTTGCACAAGGTCCGCCTCATGTAGGGTGCTCCAGCATTCTTGCGCCTCTACGTAGCGGGCCGCAGGCTGAGGATTACGTGGGATTCCGCCGGCGGGTCTTCTCCAGGACTGCGCTTGGTTCGCTGCGTTTAGGGGACACTCTGGTCTTTTGTGCCCTAGTTGCTTACATCTAAAGCACCGAATAGGTTATGAGTAGCACCGCAAATTGAACAGGGCTCTCTGAGGGTAGTTCGTGGCCGGAGGACGTGTGGTATAGCGGTGCGCCGGGGGTTGGTAACTGGCAGCTGCTGGGGTGACTGGGGGTCTGTACTCCACTCTAGCAGGGGGCTTAGTGGTAGCAGTGTCCAGTTTGCGGGCATCCGTATACTCATCTGCCAAGCGAGTCGCTTCCTGCAGGGTGGAGGGTTTACGGTCCCGAACCCACTCTCGAACTCCTGCGGGTAACTTGTCGAAGCAATGTTCCAACAGGAATAGCTGCAGCACCTCTTCCCCAGATATGGCTTGGCACCCCGCTATCCAGTGAGCTGCTGTGCGGTGCACCTTACATGCCCACTCAAGGTAGGAATCTCCAGCTAATTTAACAGTGCCTCTGAACCGCCTCCGGTATGCCTCCGGTGTAACCGCATACCTGGAGAGCAGAGCCTCTTTTACAGTATTATAATCCCTGACTTCCTCATCTGGAATGGCCCGAAAAGCCTCTCTGGCCCGGCCTGATAATTTTCCAGATAATATCGTGACCCAGTCCTCTGCGGGTACCTTGTGTAGTGCACATTGCCTCTCAAAATCCGCAAGGTACCCATCAATCTCTCCTTCTGTTTCCAGGAAGTTTTTAAAAACTGCAAAATTTACTTTTCTCTTTTCCATCTTAGTCAGTATTGTAATAATCCCCCTCTTCCTGAGGTTACTGGCTTGTGTAGTTGCTCTTCTGGGCGATAAGGTTCATTCCGTCGCTGCCACCAAATGTTACGGTACCAAAAGTGTACCAAGGGTTAATAGCAGGGAACAACGTCCTGCATAGGAAATCAGCAATTCACAAACCAGCCAGTTTTCAGGTTTAAACAGAATGACATTTATTAAAAGGCTATGCCTAGTATTTATGCAGGTCTGACCCCCCCCCCCCCCCCAGATGGGGGTTGAAAGGCTGTTGTACATTACATGGAGGGAACAAGCCCTTTGACATGATACAATAGAATTATATTACTTAAACACTTCAACCACAAGACACTCTTGGCCCTTCTTATCACTTAGGCGTTTTCTCTCTGGAGGTGATCAAACAATAGAATGCTTAGCACTAATTAGATTATAGCTGGAGCCAGCAACTCTGTCTTTAGAAATTAGTTTCTTAGCTAAACACAATTAACTCCTTCAGTCCTGACAGAAGGGTCTGTCACAAAGTCTATTCTTGACTAGTGATTCTTCATTGACTATCCTTTTCACTCTTTTAAATTGGCTACGTGGTAGGGAATTTTTTAAGGGTTCATTATGGAAGCTCTCATACCTTAGTAAAGTATTTCTGTCTGTTTCCTTTCGGTGTAAATCAATCTTAAAATTACAAGTTTCCTTATCAATATGTATTACTGTGTCCAAGAATACCACCTTTTCTTCACTGAAGGTTAATGTGAATTTTAAATTATTAACAGCCAGATTTAGTTCATCAACAAATGCCACTAGGGTACCAACGTCACCCCACCATACGCCAAATATATCATCTATGAAGCGCCACCATGACGCTCCATACTTAATGAACAACTCATTTTCATATACAAATTTTTCTTCAACACTATTCATGAATATATTGGCGTATGCTGGGGCGACGTTGGACCCCATGGCTGTGCCTCTTATTTGGAGAAACCAGTCATCTTGAAACAGGAAGTAGTTATTATATAATACCATTCTTAACAAACTCTCAAAGAACAGTATTTGAGCCTCATTATATAATGTAGAATTTCTGAGTGCCAAAATGCATGCACCTATGCCACTTTCATGATTAATTACCGTATATAAACTACTTACATCAAGTGTATACAAAATACATTTTGCTTTATCCAATGGTAAACCTTTTAATTTTTCAATAAAATCATTTGTATCCTTAATGTATGATGTTATTTTCTGTACCTCTGGCTGCAAAATTCTATCCAGATAAGTAGCTATATTAGTAAAGACTGACTCAATTCCTGCCACAATTGGCCGCCCAGGGGGTTCTGATAAACTTTTATGTATTTTTGGGACTGTATAAAAGATTGGAGTTTTAGGCCAATCCACATATAGATATTCACATAATTTTTTGTCTATAATGCCAATCTTAGATGCCCAGTTTAACACTCTTTTTATTTCTGCCTGTATTTTAATCACTGGGTTACTCTGTAATGGCTTATAGGTATTAGCATCTCCCAATTGTTGTTTAATTTCTGTGACATAATAGTTGGTATCTAAAACTACGGTGGCTCCTCCCTTGTCTCCGGATATTATGGGTGCAATACCCAAAGTTGATGGTACAAAGACTTTTACCTATTCAGATGTTGATGCGGCCAGGATTACCACACTCATTCGGGGGTCTAGGGATTTCCTCAAAGAAGCCCCAAAAGAAAAAAGCGGACAAGAGTATGAGAGATTAAAAAGAAAAAATATGATATGGGAATTACATGCGATTACCCTTGCTGAATACTTTAGGGTGAAAAGGATCCCAAGAGGATTACGCATGTCCACACAACCTACTCTACTTAAGGACAATCCACAATATTGCGAGAAATTTGAGGCAATATTAAATAAATGTTCTTATGACATTATTGTGCTAACAGTGGAGTCATTGCAACAAGAGATCGATAAACAAGAGCTGGAAATAGACAAGAAAAAAGAGGACTTACAACAAATGCTGGCATTGGAGGATTTTGATAAAAAAATAAAGGAGGTTGATGATAAAATTAATACCTTGAAGAAAGAGCTGCAGGAACAGAAGAGGTTAAAATTCCAGCGAGACGAAATGGATTACCTCCAGGGGCATGTCTACAGATGGAGATGTGAGCCTACACATTGGAGGAGAAGAGGGGCCGGTAAAACACAGAGGGCCAATCGAAATCAAGGCAAAGAGAAGTTCAAAGATGGTGGAAACAGAGCCAGCAGCACTGAATCGTCAGATGGGCAAAGTTTTTTAGAGTCGAGCGACGAATCGCTGACGTCATCAGGAAGCGCCACAGAGGCGGCCGCAAACACAAGCGGCATGGAGAAAGACCGCAGATACCAGCCGAGGAGGAAAGCCAACAAGGCGAAAAAGAAGAGCCCACAGTGATTAATATCTCAAGTAAGACTCTGCAAGATAGTGAGTACGAGACATTAGAAAAAGGATTGTCATTTTGTCCGGTAAAAGACATTAATTTTTTTGAATTAGAGAAAGACCTATACAGATTTTTTCGGACACTAAGATTAAAATGTATGTTTAATGAGAGTCCACGAATGATTAATAACACTGTTACTCCTAGAGGGAATATGCTAACTTTAAAATCTACTGGTTTATATAAGAAAAGTACTTACATACCAACCCAGGGTAATAATAGTGTGGAAACTTACATTGAATTGGTCAAATGTGATATGATGAAATTAAAGGCTAAATATAACAGCATTAAGTCAAAAAAAACCCAGAGATATAAACCTAATTTAACAGCATCTCAGAAGAAAGCCATAGATACACTTAAAGAAAAAGATATATTGATAAAGTGAGCAGACAAGGGAGGAGCCACTGTAGTTTTAGATACCAACTATTATGTCACAGAAATTAAACAACAATTGGGAGATGCTAATACCTATAAGCCATTACAGAGTAACCCAGTGATTAAAATACAGGCAGAAATAAAAAGAGTGTTAAACTGGGCATCTAAGATTGGCATTATAGACAAAAAATTATGTGAATATCTATATGTGGATTGGCCTAAAACTCCAATCTTTTATACAGTCCCAAAAATACATAAAAGTTTATCAGAACCCCCTGGGCGGCCAATTGTGGCAGGAATTGAGTCAGTCTTTACTAATATAGCTACTTATCTGGATAGAATTTTGCAGCCAGAGGTACAGAAAATAACATCATACATTAAGGATACAAATGATTTTATTGAAAAATTAAAAGGTTTACCATTGGATAAAGCAAAATGTATTTTGTATACACTTGATGTAAGTAGTTTATATACGGTAATTAATCATGAAAGTGGCATAGGTGCATGCATTTTGGCACTCAGAAATTCTACATTATATAATGAGGCTCAAATACTGTTCTTTGAGAGTTTGTTAAGAATGGTATTATATAATAACTACTTCCTGTTTCAAGATGACTGGTTTCTCCAAATAAGAGGCACAGCCATGGGGTCCAACGTCGCCCCAGCATACGCCAATATATTCATGAATAGTGTTGAAGAAAAATTTGTATATGAAAATGAGTTGTTCATTAAGTATGGAGCGTCATGGTGGCGCTTCATAGATGATATATTTGGCGTATGGTGGGGTGACGTTGGTACCCTAGTGGCATTTGTTGATGAACTAAATCTGGCTGTTAATAATTTAAAATTCACATTAACCTTCAGTGAAGAAAAGGTGGTATTCTTGGACACAGTAATACATATTGATAAGGAAACTTGTAATTTTAAGATTGATTTACACCGAAAGGAAACAGACAGAAATACTTTACTAAGGTATGAGAGCTTCCATAATGAACCCTTAAAAAATTCCCTACCACGTAGCCAATTTAAAAGAGTGAAAAGGATAGTCAATGAAGAATCACTAGTCAAGAATAGACTTCAAGAAATGGGGGATAAATTCATACAAAGGGGATACCCTGTGAAATTGATTGAAAGTGAGATTAAAAGGGTTCAGGAGCCGGAGGAGAAAGGAATTAGTGTTTCTAAGAAAGAGAATGAAGAGAGGGTAGTGTGTGTAACACAGTTTAACCACATTAATAGAGAAATTAGAAACATTATATCCAGACACTGGCACATTTTGAAAAATTGCAATATGGATGTTGTATCCTTTAAAAACCCACCAATGATGGCATACCGCAGGGTTCAAAACCTGGGGGACATTCTAGTTAGAAATGATTTAGGATCTATGAAGAAACAGAAATACATAACTAAAAAGAGTTATGGAACCTTTCCATGTTTGGGCTGTGCAAGCTGTAGTGCAGTTATTAAAGGGACAGAATTTCAACATCCCCAAACGGGAAAAAAATTTTGCATTAACAATTTCTATACGTGTGACTCATCCTATGTCGTATACCTCATTAAATGCCTGTGTTCCAAAATCTATATCGGTGAGACCACCAGAAGGGTACGAGATAGGATGAGTCAACACAGATCCAATATCAGATGTGGAGACCAAGAAGCCCCTGTATCATGTCACTTCTTGAGTGCAGGCCACAATATAAGTCAGTTAAGGTGGCAAATAATTGATGGAGTGGATAATTTAAGAAGAGGGGGCAATAGGGAAACCATATTAAAACAAAAGGAGTGTGACAAAACCAATCTCGCCACTGTACATTGGAGGGCCTGTTATGGAACATTCTTTGGGCTGGAGGTACATGGGCTTAAGGATACCCAGAGACTGCATGGAAATATGGAATTTTATATGCTGGACACCCCATGTACTTTCATACCTCTGTCTTATGTCTATGTCACCCTGTATCCATAAATACAGGATGGGTACAGGGTGTGAGTGCCCCTTGTGGGAGCAATTGTGACTCTATAAGCCAAGTGGGCATAAAAGACTTTATAGCTAATAAGAACTGTTCCTATATTCTCTAATAAGATGTATTCTATGTATGTTTAAGATCTGATTGTGTCTCAGGAGTCTGTCTGGGTAAACTGATTGTGTCCTTGTGTGATTATGTTAACTAGACTGCCCAACATCAGATTGTCTGAGTAAACGTTCTTCCCTAGTTAATTAACTTAATATGTTAATCTGTTTTACCTGTGAATAGACAATTGTTTGATGCATTGTTCATATGTTTGCTTTACTGTTAAACCAATGCCCTTTGTAACCTGAAGCCAGGGTGTATAAATCTGTGTGCTGCCTTCAAATAAAGCATATATTCTGTTTAAACCTGAAAACTGGCTGGTTTGTGAATTGCTGATTCCCTATGCAGGACGTTGTTCCCTGGTATTAACCCTTGGTACACTGTTGGTACCGTAACATTGGTGGCAGCGACGGAATGAACCTTATCGCCCAGAAGAGCAACTACACAAGCCAGTAACCTCAGGAAGAGGGGGATTATTACAATACTGACTAAGATGGAAAAGAGAAAAGTAAATTTTGCAGCTTTTAAAAACTTCCTGGAAACAGAAGGAGAGATTGATGGGTACCTTGCGGATTTTGAGAGGCAATGTGCACTACACAAGGTACCCGCAGAGGACTGGGTCACGATATTATCTGGAAAATTATCCGGCCGGGCCAGAGAGGCTTTTCGGGCCATTCCAGATGAGGAAGTCAGGGATTATAATACTGTAAAAGAGGCTCTGCTCTCCAGGTATGCGGTTACACCGGAGGCATACCGGAGACGGTTCAGAGACACTGTTAAATTAGCTGGAGATTCCTACCTTGAGTGGGCATGTAAGGTGCACCGCACAGCAGCTCACTGGATAGCGGGGTGCCAAGCCATATCTGGGGAAGAGGTGCTGCAGCTATTCCTGTTGGAACATTGCTTCGACAAATTACCCGCAGGAGTTCGAGAGTGGGTTCGGGACCGTAAACCCTCCACCCTGCAGGAAGCGGCTCGCTTGGCAGATGAGTATACGGATGCCCGCAAACTGGACATTGCTACCACTAAGCCCCCTGCTAGAGTGGAGTATAGACCCCCAGTCACCCCAGCAGCTGCCAGTTACCAAACCCCGGCGCACCGCTATACCACATGGCCTCCGGCCACGAACTACCCTCAGAGAGCCCTGTTCAATTCGCGGGGCTACTCACAACCTATTCGGTGCTTTAGATGTAAGCAACTAGGGCACAAAAGACCAGAGTGTCCCCTAAACGCAGCGAACCAAGCGCAGTCCTGGAGAAGACCCGCCGGCGGAATCCCACGTAATCCTCAGCCTGCGGCCCGCTACGTAGAGGCGCAAGAATGCTGGAGCATCCTACATGAGGCAGACCTTGTGCAAGCTGCCCACCGGAATAACCGGCAACTGGTTAAAGTGAATGGGAAGAAGGTCAGTGGTCTACGGGATACTGGTGCTACCATGACCTTGCTTCAAAAGAACTTGGTGTCTGAGAAACAGTACACTGGAGACACTGTGGCTGTGAGGGTAGCAGGGGGCGATGTGTTCAGCCTACCTGTTGCCAGGGTACATTTGGATTGGGGAGTGGGCGCTAGACCTGTGAATGTGGGGGTCAAGAAGGACTTACCTGCTGATGTTCTTCTTGGAAATGACTTGGCCCCCCTTGTTTCTGCCTACGCTCCTATGGGTCCCGCTGATGTTAACTCTGTGACTACCCGTGCCCAGATCCGTGCAGCAGAGACTGACCCACCTGCTGCTAAGCCCCAGGACGCTGAGCTCAGTAAATCTCTATCCGCTATTGATATGTGGAGGTCCCGTTACAATGCGCTGATGAAGGAGAAGAGGAGCGCAGAGGAAAAAGCACGTTTAGAACAGGAATCTCTGCTAGACAAGCTGCACCGACAGACTGCAGAAAACACCAGCTTGAGAGTGGAACATGAAACATTAAAGACAAACTTAGTGACACTGGAGGAGAAGCTGACGCTGGCTCATAGTGAGGTGCAGCAACTCAAGGGCACCCTATGTCAGTATGAAGGGATTGTGGATACCTATAAAGAGCAGGTACAGAAAACTCGTAAAGAAGCTGATGGGATTTTGAAGGACTGTTTGGCCCTGGTCTGGGCACTGAGGAATTTGAACCCTTGTTTGTATGGACAGGAATTCTCTCTCATAACGGGAATACAGATGGATTGTCCCAGCAAACTGACATGCCTACCAGGCGCTCTGGTGGTATATGGCACAGTATATACCCTGGACAGCCGAGCATGACAAACCAGAGGGAGAGGAGTTTGATGGTCCTGTCCCCCAGCAACACGGCTGTTTAGCCAAAGGGGAGACGATTGGTCTCCCCCTCCAGCAGCACAGCTATGTATCCGAAGGGGAGACAGTTGGTCTTCCCCTCCAGCAACCAGGCTCCCACCAGGCTACTTCCATGGTAGTGCTGGCACCCGGGCAGAGTACAGCTGGTCTCTGCCCACCTCGCAACCCACCAATTCAGCGTACCAGTCCCCCACACAGCTGTGGTGAGGCACCTGGACATGGACAAGTTTTCCCCGTACTCAGGTGTAGTAACCATTTATTGTGGGTGGGCTGTACTACTAATTGTGTTTTATGGGTGGGTTGCTGGACTAACCAGGGCACTGACCGGCAGGAGGTCAGATACCCTGTTAGTCTGTTTGGAAAAGGGGAGAGATGTGACAAAACCAATCTCGCCACTGTACATTGGAGGGCCTGTTATGGAACATTCTTTGGGCTAGAGGTACATGGGCTTAAGGATACCCAGAGACTGCATGGAAATATGGAATTTTATATGCTGGACACCCCATGTACTTTCATACCTCTGTCTTATGTCTATGTCACCCTGTATCCATAAATACAGGATGGGTACAGGGTGTGAGTGCCCCTTGTGGGAGCAATTGTGACTCTATAAGCAAAGTGGGCATAAAAGACTTTATAGCTAATAAGAACTGTTCCTATATTCTGTAATAAGATGTATTCTATGTATGTTTAAGATCTGATTGTGTCTCAGGAGTCTGTCTGGGTAAACTGATTGTGTCCTTGTGTGATTATGTTAACTAGACTGCCCAACATCAGATTGTCTGAGTAAACGTTCTTCCCTAGTTAATTAACTTAATATGTTAATCTGTTTTACCTGTGAATAGACAATTGTTAGAGGTTTGATGCATTGTTCATATGTCTGCTTTACTGTTAAACCAATGCCCTTTGTAACCTGAAGCCAGGGTGTATAAATCTGTGTGCTGCCTTCAAATAAAGCATATATTCTGTTTAAACCTGAAAACTGGCTGGTTTGTGAATTGCTGATTCCCTATGCAGGACGTTGTTCCCTGGTATTAACCCTTGGTACACTGTTGGTACCGTAACAAGGAGTCATACTGGATATATAAATTGGATGCTCTAATTCCTAAAGGCATTAATAGAGAACTGGACCTTAAAGTATTTCTGTAATATATACTTATGTAGTATAAAAAATTGCAATAGTCCTTAGATAATGAATTACTTTGTAAAAATCAAGTATTGGTAAGAAATTATATGTATTTTAACAACATATGAATAGGTAAATTGTATATTGTTTTTAACTTTACTTATGTGTTTAACATTGTAATAATTTTTGCAACCACTAGGTGGTAGTGTTAGGTGATAGAAATCCCTTTGTAACATTATACATGGGGTTAATATGTAGGCCTATAAATGTACCTCAACAGATGAGGCTCATTAGCATGATTAAGGGATAACATCCCGAAACGTTGCTGCCTATCTACTTTGTACCTGCATGGGATAAAGATGTCTCAATAAAGCATTGAAAACTTACAGTGGTGCTGTGGATTTTCTATTTTTCTACATTTTATCGAGGTTGACAGTCCCTCTCACCACCTGCACCTGTGATACTGTGGAGCTGTACACTGTTCATGTGTATTCTGTGTGCCAGTACAGTCACATCTAAAGCCTAGGGACCCCATGCCATCCTATGCCTCTGTGTGCCAGTACTGTCACATTTATAGCATAGTGACCCAATGCCATCCTATGCCCTTCTAACCCTGCTGGATGGAATTACATCAGATGTCAGTTACGTCATGCTGTAGTTCAGTGCTGGAGCTCTCTAGCTAAGAGAACTTCTAATGCATCACCACCTGACACATGTAACACACAGTATAGTGTAAGTACAGGAGTGTGTGAGACCTACTGACACATGTAACACACAGTATAGTGTAAGTACAGTGTGTGAGACCTACTGACACATGTAACATACAGTATAGTGTAAGTACAGTGTGTGAGACCTACTGACACATGTAACATACAGTATAATGTAAGTACAGTGTGTGAGACCTACTGACACATGTAACACACAGTATAGTGTAAGTACAGTGTGTGAGACCTACTGACACATGTAACACACAGTATAGTGTAAGTACAGTGTGTGAGACCTACTGACACATGTAACATACAGTATAGTGTAAGTACAGTGTGTGAGACCTACTGACACATGTAACACACAGTATAGTGTAAGTACAGGAGTCTGTGAGACGTACTGACACATGTAACACACAGTATAGTGTAAGTACAGGAGTGTGTGAGACCTACTGACACATGTAACATACAGTATAGTGTAAGTACAGTGTGTGAGACCTACTGACACATGTAACACACAGTATAGTGTAAGTACAGGAGTGTGTGAGACCTACTGACACATGTAACACACAGTATAGTGTAAGTACAGTGTGTGAGACCTACTGACACATGTAACACACAGTATAGTGTAAGTACAGTGTGTGAGACCTACTGACACATGTAACACACAGAATAGTGTAAGTACAGTGTGTGAGACCTACTGACACATGTAACACACAGTATAGTGTAAGTACAGTGTGTGAGACCTACTGACACATGTAACACACAGTATAGTGTAAGTACAGTGTGTGAGACCTACTGACACATGTAACATACAGTATAGTGTAAGTACAGTGTGTGTGAGACCTACTGACACATGTAACACACAGTATAGTGTAAGTACAGGAGTGTGTGAGACCTACTGACACATGTAACATACAGTATAATGTAAGTACAGTGTGTGTGAGACCTACTGACACATGTAACACACAGTATAGTGTAAGTACAGGAGTGTGTGAGACCTACTGACACATGTAACATACAGTATAGTGTAAGTACAGTGTGTGAGACCTACTGACACATGTAACATACAGTATAGTGTAAGTACAGTGTGTGAGACCTACTGACACATGTAACACACAGTATAGTGTAAGTACAGTGTGAGAGACCTACTGACACATGTAACATACAGTATAGTGTAAGTACAGTGTGTGAGACCTACTGACACATGTAACACACAGTATAGTGTAAGTACAGTGTGTGAGACCTACTGACACATGTAACACACAGTATAGTGTAAGTACAGTGTGTGAGACCTACTGACACATGTAACACACAGTATAGTGTAAGTACAGTGTGTGTGAGACCTACTGACACATGTAACACACAGTATAGTGTAAGTACAGGAGTGTGTGAGACCTACTGACACATGTAACATACAGTATAGTGTAAGTACAGTGTGTGAGACCTACTGACACATGTAACACACAGTATAGTGTAAGTACAGGAGTGTGTGAGACCTACTGACACATGTAACACACAGTATAGTGTAAGTACAGTGTGTGAGACCTACTGACACATGTAACATACAGTATAGTGTAAGTACAGTGTGTGAGACCTACTGACACATGTAACACACAGTATAGTGTAAGTACAGTGTGTGAGACCTACTGACACATGTAACACACAGTATAGTGTAAGTACAGGAGTGTGTGAGACCTACTGACACATGTAACACACAGTATAGTGTAAGTACAGAGTGTGTGAGACCTACTGACACATGTAACACACAGTATAGTGTAAGTACAGGAGTGTGAGACCTACTGACACATGTAACACACAGTATAGTGTAAGTACAGTGTGTGAGACCTACTGACACATGTAACACACAGTATAGTGTAAGTACAGTGTGTGAGACCTACTGACACATGTAACACACAGTATAGTGTAAGTACAGGAGTGTGAGACCTACTGACACATGTAACACACAGTATAGTGTAAGTACAGTGTGTGAGACCTACTGACACATGTAACACACAGTATAGTGTAAGTACAGTGTGTGAGACCTACTGACACATGTAACACACAGTATAGTGTAAGTACAGGAGTGTGAGACCTACTGACACATGTAACACACAGTATAGTGTAAGTACAGTGTGTGAGACCTACTGACACATGTAACACACAGTATAGTGTAAGTACAGGAGTGTGTGAGACCTACTGACACATGTAACACACAGTATAGTGTAAGTACAGGAGTGTGTGAGACCTACTGACACATGTAACACACAGTATAGTGTAAGTACAGTGTGTGAGACCTACTGACACATGTAACACACAGTATAGTGTAAGTACAGTGTGTGAGACCTACTGACACATGTAACACACAGTATAGTGTAAGTACAGTGTGTGAGACCTACTGACACATGTAACACACAGTATAGTGTAAGTACAGTGTGTGAGACCTACTGACACATGTAACACACAGTATAGTGTAAGTACAGTGTGTGAGACCTACTGACACATGTAACACACAGTATAGTGTAAGTACAGTGTGTGAGACCTACTGACACATGTAACACACAGTATAGTGTAAGTACAGTGTGTGAGACCTACTGACACATGTAACACACAGTATAGTGTAAGTACAGAGTGTGTGAGACCTACTGACACATGTAACACACAGTATAGTGTAAGTACAGGAGTGTGAGACCTACTGACACATGTAACACACAGTATAGTGTAAGTACAGGAGTGTGAGACCTACTGACACATGTAACACACAGTATAGTGTAAGTACAGTGTGTGAGACCTACTGACACATGTAACACACAGTATAGTGTAAGTACAGTGTGTGAGACCTACTGACACATGTAACACACAGTATAGTGTAAGTACAGTGTGTGAGACCTACTGACACATGTAACACACAGTATAGTGTAAGTACAGGAGTGTGAGACCTACTGACACATGTAACACACAGTATAGTGTAAGTACAGGAGTGTGAGACCTACTGACACATGTAACACACAGTATAGTGTAAGTACAGAGTGTGTGAGACCTACTGACACATGTAACACACAGTATAGTGTAAGTACAGTGTGTGAGACCTACTGACACATGTAACACACAGTATAGTGTAAGTACAGTGTGTGTGAGACCTACTGACACATGTAACACACAGTATAGTGTAAGTACAGAGTGTGTGAGACCTACTGACACATGTAACACACAGTATAGTGTAAGTACAGTGTGTGAGACCTACTGACACATGTAACACACAGTATAGTGTAAGTACAGTGTGTGAGACCTACTGACACATGTAACACACAGTATAGTGTAAGTACAGAGTGTGTGAGACCTACTGACACATGTAACACACAGTATAGTGTAAGTACAGTGTGTGTGAGACCTACTGACACATGTAACACACAGTATAGTGTAAGTACAGGAGTGTGTGAGACCTACTGACACATGTAACATACAGTATAGTGTAAGTACAGTGTGTGAGACCTACTGACACATGTAACACACAGTATAGTGTAAGTACAGGAGTGTGTGAGACCTACTGACACATGTAACACACAGTATAGTGTAAGTACAGTGTGTGAGACCTACTGACACATGTAACACACAGTATAGTGTAAGTACAGTGTGTGTGAGACCTACTGACACATGTAACACACAGTATAGTGTAAGTACAGTGTGTGAGACCTACTGACACATGTAACACACAGTATAGTGTAAGTACAGTGTGTGAGACCTACTGACACATGTAACACACAGTATAGTGTAAGTACAGTGTGTGAGACCTACTGACACATGTAACACACAGTATAGTGTAAGTACAGAGTGTGTGAGACCTACTGACACATGTAACATACAGTATAGTGTAAGTACAGAGTGTGTGAGACCTACTGACACATGTAACACACAGTATAGTGTAAGTACAGTGTGTGAGACCTACTGACACATGTAACACACAGTATAGTGTAAGTACAGTGTGTGAGACCTACTGACACATGTAACACACAGTATAGTGTAAGTACAGTGTGTGAGACCTACTGACACATGTAACACACAGTATAGTGTAAGTACAGGAGTGTGTGAGACCTACTGACACATGTAACACACAGTATAGTGTAAGTACAGGAGTGTGTGAGACCTACTGACACATGTAACACACAGTATAGTGTAAGTACAGAGTGTGTGAGACCTACTGACACATGTAACATACAGTATAGTGTAAGTACAGTGTGTGAGACCTACTGACACATGTAACACACAGTATAGTGTAAGTACAGAGTGTGTGAGACCTACTGACACATGTACCACAACAGTATAGTGTAAGTACAGTGTGTGAGACCTACTGACACATGTAACACACAGTATAGTGTAAGTACAGTGTGTGAGACCTACTGACACATGTAACACACAGTATAATGTAAGTACAGTGTGTGAGACCTACTGACACATGTAACATACAGTATAGTGTAAGTACAGTGTGTGAGACCTACTGACACATGTAACACACAGTATAGTGTAAGTACAGTGTGTGAGACCTACTGACACATGTAACACACAGTATAGTGTAAGTACAGTGTGTGAGACCTACTGACACATGTAACACACAGTATAGTGTAAGTACAGTGTGTGAGACCTACTGACACATGTAACACACAGTATAGTGTAAGTACAGAGTGTGTGAGACCTACTGACACATGTAACACACAGTATAGTGTAAGTACAGTGTGTGAGACCTACTGACACATGTAACACACAGTATAGTGTAAGTACAGGAGTGTGTGAGACCTACTGACACATGTAACACACAGTATAGTGTAAGTACAGTGTGTGAGACCTACTGACACATGTAACACACAGTATAGTGTAAGTACAGAGTGTGTGAGACCTACTGACACATGTAACACACAGGGCAAAATTTATCAAGCCCCGAAAAAATGCGCCGAAAAAGTCGCGATTATTTTCGCAATAGTTCGCAATGTGTGAATTCAAAAATGTCGCCAGTATTTATCAAAATTCTAGAGACATTTTTGGGGCAAAACTTTTTTGCGATGTCAAGCGAATGGCTGATCCTAGTTTTCTTGCGAAAATGTCATTTTCACTTTATTTATCAATCCTAATTTTAGACACTGGTAAATGGTTTATTGTTTTAATCAAGTGATTGTTTAAAAGAATGCTATTTCTTATATATTAAAGTTAGTTTTATTTTGCCCCTTCTTTGGCTCTCTTTCATTAAGGAAGGTTGCCCGTTTTTTTGGAGCTCATCTTCGTTCTTTTTAATACACTTATTTCAATTGCACTTAAATTATTTTACTTTTTTATAATATATTTATTATTATTCAGGATCTGCGCCTTGTTGTGGGCAATTTCTAACCCTAGATAAAGCAAGTAAAAGAAATATTTCCATTTTCCCTCCAGACAAACAACAATATTGCTCTTTATTTTTCACTCCTCGCAACCTACAAATTGGCGAGATTAAAAGCAGTGAATATTACATGCACCACTTTTCATAAATATATGAGAACTGCGAATATATACAGGCATTTTAAAATGCCAATAGAGAATAATACAAGAATTAGGCATTTCCAGACAATTTATTCGCATATACTTAAGACTTGCGAATGTTATGAGTCAATTTGTTCGCACATATGAAAAGTTGAGACTTTATTGGCGCATAACCTTTCATAAATATGGTGATATAATTTGTGAGGTTTTTTTTGACGACAAATGTGAGAATTTTCTTATTCTCACTTTGATAAATCTTGCCCACAGTATAGTGTAAGTACAGGAGTGTGTGAGACCTACTGACACATGTAACACACAGTATAGTGTAAGTACAGTGTGTGTGAGACCTACTGACACATGTAACACACAGTATAGTGTAAGTACAGTGTGTGAGACCTACTGACACATGTAACACACAGTAATAGTGTTAAGTACAGGATGTGTGAGACCTACTTGACACGTGTAACACACAGTATAGTGTAAGTACAGGTGTGTGAGACCCTACTGACACAATGTAACACACAGTATAGTGTAAGTACAGGAGTGTGTGAGACCTACTGACACATGTAACACACAGTATAGTGTAAGTACAGTGTGTGAGACCTACTGACACATGTAACACACAGTATAGTGTAAGTACAGGTGTGTGAGACCTACTGACACATGTAACACACAGTATAGTGTAAGTACAGTGTGTGAGACCTACTGACACATGTAACACACAGTATAGTGTAAGTACAGGAGTGTGAGACCTACTGACACATGTAACACACAGTATAGTGTAAGTACAGTGTGTGAGACCTACTGACACATGTAACACACAGTATAGTGTAAGTACAGGAGTGTGAGACCTACTGACACATGTAACACACAGTATAGTGTAAGTACAGTGTGTGAGACCTACTGACACATGTAACACACAGTATAGTGTAAGTACAGAGTGTGTGAGACCTACTGACACATGTAACACACAGTATAGTGTAAGTACAGTGTGTGAGACCTACTGACACATGTAACACACAGTATAGTGTAAGTACAGTGTGTGAGACCTACTGACACATGTAACACACAGTATAGTGTAAGTACAGTGTGTGAGACCTACTGACACATGTAACACACAGTATAGTGTAAGTACAGGTGTGTGAGACCTACTGACACATGTAACACACAGTATAGTGTAAGTACAGAGTGTGTGAGACCTACTGACACATGTAACACACAGTATAGTGTAAGTACAGTGTGTGAGACCTACTGACACATGTAACACACAGTATAGTGTAAGTACAGGAGTGTGAGATCTACTGACACATGTAACATACAGTATAGTGTAAGTACAGTGTGTGAGACCTACTGACACATGTAACACACAGTATAGTGTAAGTACAGGAGTGTGTGAGACCTACTGACACATGTAACACACAGTATAGTGTAAGTACAGTGTGTGAGACCTACTGACACATGTAACACACAGTATAGTGTAAGTACAGTGTGTGAGACCTACTGACACATGTAACACACAGTATAGTGTAAGTACAGGTGTGTGAGACCTACTGACACATGTAACACACAGTATAGTGTAAGTACAGTGTGTGAGACCTACTGACACATGTAACACACAGTATAGTGTAAGTACAGTGTGTGAGACCTACTGACACATGTAACACACAGTATTC